>NW_024412447.1:14564783-14595552 GCF_014898765.1 Herpailurus yagouaroundi | reverse complement strand
AAGGAAGGAAGGAAGGAAGGAAGGAAGGAAGGAAGGAAGGAAGGAAGAAATCTATGCACACACACGAGTTGTGACTTGTGCATGAACGTTTATAGCAGCTCTTTTCACAATTGTCCAAAACTGGAAATGACCTACATTATCTATAAGCTGGTAAACAGATAAACTGTGGTACCATGGAAAACATGGAATATTGCTCAGCAACAAAAAAATGAGTAAACTATTAATATATGTAGGAATGTCAGTGAATCTCAAAGGCTTTCGGCTGAATGAAAAAAGTTTGTCTTAAAAAAGATATTGTATGATTCCATTTATAGGACATTCTGGAAAAGATAGGATTATAGGAACAGCAGAGGAGTGGTTGTCAGGATTTGGGGGTGAGGGGAGGGCTTTACTGCAAAGGTTTACTCAAAACTATTTAGGGAGATGAAGGAACTTCTTGGTATCCTGATTATGGTGATGGTTATAATAGTCTCTCAGGCCTTCAGAAAAGACCATGAGTCAATCAGGTTTACGGAACTGTGTGTAACACCAAGAATAAAACCCACCAGAACCACGTATGTGTGTGTGCATGTGTGTGTGACAGGGTGGTAGTCGCACGGGTATATGCACTCACCCAGACTCCCCACTTCGTGTCAAGTATACCTTAGTAAAGCTGGATAAAAATATCAATAAAGAAATAATGAAACACCACTGCGCACTTACCTGCACAGTTAACATGGAAAAAGATGGCATTACCACATGTGGGCAAGGACAAGGAGCAGCCAGAGTCATTTCCTACCAGCGCGGGTATGCAGTTTTTGGAAAACGGGTTGGCACTCCGTCTTAACGGCACGCATACCGGTGCCTGAGAATCCCGCTCCCATTGCGTGCCTTACAGAGGAGAGCGCACAGAGCGCCAAGGTCCATGAGCTGCCAGTGTTCAAAACAGTACCCTCCCAGCTCTAACTGGAGACCACCCAGATAGCCATCAAAAAGTGAAGAACAGGGGTGCCTGGGGGGGGCTCCATCGGTTGAGCCTCCGACTTCGGCTCAGGTCATGATCTCGTGGTTCGTGAGTTCGAGCCCCCGCACGGGCTCTGTGCTGCCAGCTCGGAGCCTGGAGCCTGCTTCGGATTCTGTGTCTCCCTCTCTCTCTGTCCCTCCCCGTGGTGTGCTCGCCCTGTGTCAAAAATGAATAAACATTTTTTAAAAATAGCGAAGAGAGGCACCTGGGTGGGTCCGTCAGTTAAACAGCCTGACACTTGATTTCGGCTCAGGTCACGATCTCAGGGGTTCGTGAGTTCAAATCCTACATCGGGCTCCACGCTGGCAGTGAAGAGACTGCTTGGGGTTCTCTCTCTCGCCCTCTCTCTCTGCCCCTCCCCCGCTCTCTCTCTCTCTCTCTCTCTGAAAATAAATAAACTTAAAAAAAATTTTAAAGAAAATTAAAAAAAAATAGTGAAGACTAAATGGTGGCTTGCTCATTCTCTGGAACACTAGGTAGCAGTGAAGAAAGATCCACTGCCGGCAGTGCGGGTGCAGTGACAGGGACAGCAGTCAGTCCGTGCCACCTCCCCAGCCTCCCAAACACCGAATGCACCATGCCATGTCACAGCAACCTTTCCTGGCCTTAAAATGAAACACCTCCCTTGTTCCCTCCCCTGTTCAAATAATCCACAACACCAGCAACACCAGAAATCCAAAGAATCCACCTGCTCATTTCCGCCTAAGTCACCCCGCTGCACAGTGCATTCAGATGTCTGCGAACTGCAGATGCTTAATCGGGGGTGGGGCTTGTGACCGGTGAGCTGAGAAAACATCTCGGGTTTTCCGTGAGAATCCCGGTAACCGGAAGCTGAGGGCTCCGCAGTGGTGTAGGGGGCGGGGAACGTCGAGGTGTGAAGGCGGTGGCTTCCGGGGGTTTGAGCTTCTGGAGGGTGAAGTATTTCATGCCCAAGTTCCCTCCTGCGAAAGGCTGTCTTTGTTTTCTTTCTCAGACCTTTGTGGCTTTGACCTTTCTGCTTTTATATCAGATGGCTTCATGTTTTCATCTTTCCAGAATCAATAATGTTCAATTTCTTGCAGTCAAGAAAAATTTTCGCGTTAACCATGAATCAAAGAGTCACAGGCCCACCTCCCTCCTATCAACCTCACCAAAAAGAATAAATCAAAATTCTTGCACGGAAAATGAAAGGGGATTGTCGATCAGAGCCGGGAGTGGCTGCTAGATTCCGCCGGTGTCCAAGCCACGACTTTCGCGGCGATAAAAACAAGATGATTAATTGCACCGTCGCTTTCAGGGGCTCATTTAGCTTTCCTCGCCTTCCGCCAATTCATAAAGCTCCCCGTGAAGAGAAACGAAGGGACCAGCTCTCAAAATATGAAATATAAATGCTCCTGGCTCACCGGATCTGCATTGCTAAGTTCAATCAAGACTTTGAGTTGGAATAACACAGAGTCATAAAATTTTCAGACACTCTTATCTGCAGTCTCTCCCGGTTGCAGTTTTGTTCCCTGCAGCATGCCTACGTGCTCCAATCATCCCATCCTTCACAGGAGTTCTTTCCCGCTGTTGGCATTCCAGAGACGCGGCCCGCTCCGTCTTCCCTTCCTAGGTGGGGGGTTTTCAGCCATACCGCCTGCTCTGGGCTCGTCTGGGACCACCCACCCGGCTGCCACACTGCACAGTGGATTTCAGGCTTGGGCCCCCGGGCCCTCCTGAACGATGTTGTATTTCTCGCCCTCCTCCCAGGGCGGGCCGCCCGCCTATTCGGCATTAAGTGTATCCTAGGGTTTGCTAGAACTTGGCTGCAGCTTAGGTGGCTCTCCTGAGCCCCAAAGCATTCTGGGCCCGTTGAGCCTGGGTACCCTAAAACCCTTAGGTCCACCTTAGGTACAGACCCCACATTGATTGGTTTTTTTGAACCCGAAGAAACCGATGTGCCATGTTCCACGTCCCACACAGAACAGTGGGAAATCACTCATCTTGAGGTCCGGTAGACCCGGGTCTGAACCCCAGCTGGGCCGTTTTACTGTGCAATCTCCAAATTCGCTAACTTCCGCTTCTTGCTTATAAAGTGGGAGTTGTGGCCATCTCCTTGAGCATCTTGAGGCTTCACGAGCGAACATACGTCAAATGTGCGTCGGCCCCTCTCTCTCCACTGCGTCATCCTATTAGGATACAAACCTTCTAGGACAACTCTCGTCCTGAAAAGAACAAATGAAACCCTGTCCCCCCCCCCCCCCCCCGCCACCTCCGGCTCATAACTCATTTCTCTTCTGCCCTCCGTGGATAACCCTCCAAAGAGTAGTCTGGACTCCCTCACTGCCATCCAGTCTGTCCTCACCTTGACTCCTGTGTCCACTCTGATGGGACGGACTTCCATTCCTGCTCCTACTCTGTAATAAAGCTCCAGTCGAGGTCACTGATGACCTCCATGATAATACCTGTATATGCTGAAGTCTCCCAGATTCATACGCTCAGACGCTTCTTCTGAACCCCAGACTCCTATGACACCCTCTCTTGGATGTCACCACTTTGTCATGTTCCGTCTCCAGCCCCTCAGCAAGCCTGGGCGCCATACCGCACAGTGGATTTCAGTCTTGAGCCCCCAGGCCCTCCTGAAAGGTGTTATGTTTCTAACCCTCCTGGGGGGGGCGGGGAGTGTCAAATCCAGTATCTGGCTATTTCTCCCCCTTCTCCTCCTGGTTCAAGCCACCACTGTCTGTTGCCTGACTTAGTGCAGTAGCTCCTCGCTGGTCTTCCTGTGTCCGCCGTTGCCCGCCGCCCTTTACTAATATAACCAGACTTGAAGTCGCGGTGTGAGACAGCTCGTGTCACTCTTTTGCTCCCCCTTGTGTTTTCTAAAAGCTGAAATCCTGCCTGGCGTGCCTCTGCTACCCTTAGCTTCTGCTCTCTGCTGTAAGCACTCTGGCTTCTTGCGTGTTCCTCAGACACATCAAGCAGGTACCCGCCCCAGGGCCTTTGCACTTATGTCTTCTTCTAGTTGGAAACCTGTCCCCCAGACACCTCAGGGCTCATTTCCTTGTTCGCTTTAGATCCTTGCCCACATGTTAAGACAACTCTTTGTCGACCACACTGTTGTGAATAAATTCATTCAGCAAGTTATGAAACCTCTGTTCTGGTTTCCTCGCCTAACCAGATGGGTTAAAAAAAAATCCAACTTCTAGTCACCCCCCAAGGACATTGGGAGGAGTAGACATGATAATACATATAGAGATGCACTGAAAATAGTTAAAAAGTGCTACCTGCATGTAAGGCATCACTTCTCTCATCATCATTATTAATAAAGAAGCTTCCAGGGGGTTCCTGCTTCTACCCAACTTGGGTACCTGCCTATGGAAAGGCTTTCCTTTCTTCACACAACTGCAGAAAAAGCCCAAATGTCTCCTCATATACCAACAGACAGGATAGATGAGGCCGGTGAGGGGGCCGTGAAGGCCAAGAAATCAGATGAGTGGCTATGGGCAAGCCACAGTGTGTGTCAGAACCTCAGTTTCTAAAATATACCAAAAACGAGGTGTTTATAATGTTTCCTCTGCCTTGACTCTCATAGTTGATAATATCAGAAAAAAAAATAGAGGAGCACCTCGGTGCCTCAGTTGGTTAAGCGTCTGACTTTGGCTCAGGTCATGATCTCATGGTTCGTGAGTTTGAGCCCTGCGTTGGCCTCTATGCTGAAGGGTGGAGCCTGCTTCAGGTCCTGTCTCGTTCTCTGCCCCTCCCCCAATCTCCCCCCCCCCAACCACACACACTCCCTCTCTCTCTCTCTCTCTCTCTCTTTCTCTCTCTCTCTCAAAAATAAATAGCACCACTATCAACAATAGCCAAATTATGGAAAGAGCCCAAATGCCCATCAAGTGATGAATGGATAAAGAAGCTGTGACACACACACACACACACACACACACACACACACACACACACACACAATGGAATACTACTCAGCAATGAAAAAGAACGAAATCTTGCCATTTGCAACAACATGGATAGGACTGGAGGGCGTTATGGTAAGTGAAATAAGTCTGTCAGAGAAAGAAAGGTATCGTATGTTTTCATTCATATGTGGAATTTGAGAAACTTAACAGAAGACCATGGGGGAAGGGAAGGCAAAAAATAGTTATAAACAGAGAGGGAGGCAGACCATAAGAGACTCTTAACTACAGAGAACAAACTGAGGGTTGATGGGGGTGGAGGGCAAAGGGAGGCCGAAAATGGGTGACGGGCATGGAGGAGGGCACTTGTTGGGACGACCACTGGGTATTGTATGTAAGTGATGTATCAGGGGAATCTATTCCCAAAGCCAAGAGCACACTGCATACACTCTCTGTTAGCTAACTTGAAACGAATTACATAATAAAATTAAAATCAAAAGTTGAAAAAAATTTTTTAACTTTTTTAAAAAATACAATAGACCTGCAAATGTTTGGTCTTTACAGAAGATGTAGCAAAGTGATGAAGTGCAGATTACTGATGTCAACAGTGCATAGCCTATAACCTTGGGTGAGTTCTTTTACTCCTCTGGGCCTCTGTCTTGCTCCAAATGTAAAGAAAGGTGCTAACAGAACCCATCTCTTGGAGTTGTAATGCGGTTAACTGCAAAGCATTTAGAACATTACCTGACTGTTCTATTAATGTTACCTATCTTTCTTTTTATTGTATTGTTATTTGTAGAGTCTGAAGCATCATACAAAAAAATTTTTTTTTTTTTTTTGCATTATGGTGTATTCTTTTTAGCTGGGGCCGATGAAAAGTGGTGACAAGATTAGGGGCATTTCATTGCCACACACATTCATTGAACGATAGCTACCCACTAAAAGCATTTTAAAGAGATGTTTAACCAATGACCGAAGTCAAACTGATGTACATGTAAAGACTCCTCTCTCAGTCTTTCAGAATTCTTTTGATGTCCTTTGATAACTCTCTTAGGGAAGAATAGTGACAGAAATCAGAAGATTCAAGAACTCTCTGATGTAAAGTGAGAGATAATAAGAAGGCTGTGTCGGCGTGAGCTTGGTGTGCACCCAGACTATGATTAGAATTGGAGATTCCACAGGGGTCTTCCCAAAAGAATTTGGGGTGTGCATTAGATCTTTATAAGTGACTTCCCTTCTTTGAGTCTCAGTTTCCACGTTGTAAGGATGAGAGTATTAATAACTGCCCTAAAACTAATGGCAGTCACTCGCCATTCCCATCCCACTCTGGATTCTCTAGCGATAATGAATTAATTTCAGTTGTTCCAATAGGCTAGGTTCTCCCTTATCCCTGAGCCGAGGCTGTGTCTTTTTTTCTACACTGCAAACCTCAACCCCCAACTTGCCTTTCAAGATTGTCCCTAGCTTTCACTTCCTCTGGGAGAGGGGTGCCTCCTCTATGCCCCTATAGAAACGTATGCCTGCTGCCCTTAGAGCACTTACCACATAATATGGAAATTGTTGTCTGTCATAAGCCTGCAAGCTCCGCTAACCATCGGGCCCCTAGTACCCTGCACAATGCCTAGCACACAAATAGCGCTTAGTATATATTTATTTGTAAGGAAATTTTATTTACAGTGATTCAGTGTGCTTTTACCCACATTTTGGAAGACTTAGCACGCAGATAAAATGCCGTAACAGATGTGAAAACACCTTAGAAATCTAAAGGCACTGGGGCGCCTGGGTGGCTCAGTCAGTTGAGCGTCGACTTCAGCTCAGGTCACGTTCTCATGGTTCGTGGGTTCGAGCCCCGCGTCGGGCTCTGTGCCGACAGCTCCAGGCCTGGAGCCCGCTTCGGATTCTGTGTCTCCCTCTGTCTCTGCCCCTCCCCTGCTCACACTCTGTGTCTCTCTCAAAAAGACATAAACATTAAAAATTTAAAAAAAGAAAAAGAAATCTAAAAGCTCTATGAAAAGAATATATGTTAAAATGAGATGGACCTCTCAGGAAAACCTTCATGATGTCTAAAAGACAGAAAGAGGTAATGGCGTCCTTCTCCTGCTGCTGATGCAGCTATTGTATTCATCTGGGGCGATCACTGAACCTCTTTACAATAATGAACCTATTGTCAACACCAGCGTGTGTTGATGGCATCTATTTAAACAGTGTGGGGCGCGGGGCACCTGGGTGGCGCAGTCGGTTAAGCGTCCGACTTCAGCCAGGTCACGATCTCGCGGTCCGTGAGTTCGAGCCCCGCGTCGGGCTCTGGGCTGATGGCTCAGAGCCTGGAGCCTGTTTCCGATTCTGTGTCTCCCTCTCTCTCTGCCCCTCCCCCGTTCATGCTCTGTCTCTCTCTATCCCAAAAATAAATAAAAACGTTGGGAAAAAAAAAATTTAAACAGCGTGGGGCGCAAGGCAGTGTGGCGAACAAAGAGGTGTAGGAGGGAAGCCATGGGCACTGACAAGTCAAGGTAGAAAGTATGGATGACTGAGACACAAAAGAAATGCACGGGCATTTGTGCAAGTTTAGAGGGGGAAGCACTTCTACAGAAGACTTTGCGGAGACGGCTTGAGGGATGAGTAGAAGCTGGGCAGGTTCTGATGGACTTTGAATGTGAAGGTGAGGACGCTCAAAACCAATAGCGCTGAGCTGACAAGACCTTGGTTTTAGAAAGGATGATCCAGGGGTGCCTGGGTGGCTCAGTCGGTTAAGCGGATCAGGTCATGATCTCACGGTCCGTGAGCTCAAGCCCCGCGTCGGGCTCTGTGCTGCCAGCTCAGAGCCTGGAGCCTGTTTCAGATTCTGTGTCTCCCTCTCTCTGACCCTCCCCCTGTTCATGCTCTGTCTCTCCCGGTCTCAAGAATAAATAAAATGTTAAAAAAAAAATTAAAAAAAAAAAAGAAGAAGAAAGGATAATCTGGCCATTTGTACAAGGTGGACCAGTCCAGAGCCTGGAGCGTAGCAAGGGTGCTCCTGGAGTCATCCAGGTAATGGCTGAGGGTCTCATGTAGATGGGGGGGGGGGGGCGGGGGCTGAAAAGCACAGACATCGTAGAGGAGGAAAGGATTGAAGTTACCCGTGGGAGCCCCTGGGGGGATGTGGAGGCACCAGGGCAGGAGCCAAGAATCTGAGGGCGCTGAGTTTGAGGGTTTCATGACTCGGGAAAGTGCCGCCCGGTTGCTTCTGATTCCTTCAATTTAGCAATTGCAGTCAGCCTATCCAATTCAACAGATCAGTGACTTGATTGGGATGCAGGGAGGAAGCTGCTGGAATGGCTGGGCTGGCTCATCGTTCACGCTTCAGCGAGCAATTGTTTCTCTCCGAGATGCCCCAGAAAGCAGACTCCATGCCGGGGTGGTCCTGTCCTAGTCCTCACTCTGCAATCAGAAGCTGCAAATCTGCTAGTTTGGGCAAGTGATGGATGGGTTGAGCGTGCCCTCCCAGTAGGGGGGTTTGGGGGGAGGCCGCAGCAGTTTGAGAAACCAGAACGCAGAAAAAGCTGGAGAAGGAAGAAGAGACACGACGGTTCGGGTCCTCGAGTGCGTCTTAGAGTCAAGCGCTTTGGCTCAGGGCGAGCCAAAGCTCCTGGCCTTTCTGGTGATTAGCTGTGTGGGTCACAGCATGGAATGCGACACCTTCGAATCCCAAGGGTACATGTGAGAGGCCGCCACAAACCAAACTCCTCACCGAGTTCTCTCGGAAGCTGGAAAGCCGTTTCTGGTATTTACTTCGTCACTGGAAGTGAAGTGTTTTCCTGAGGCCGCCTGGTGCCAGAACGCTTTGATCAAATTCCATTACGCCATCCAACCAAGGTGTGTTGGTGCCCAAGGGGCGGCCACGGGAGTCATCCTTCACCACAGTAATTCAACCCACAGTTAAGAGCCTCCGATGTGCCAGGCAGCTTTCGGGCGTCGGCAGTGAATGAATCAGCGGGTCAATAAGTGTCATCTCCTGCTAAGTGCTATGGTGAAAACAAGGCAGAGTGATAGGATAGAGACGGGGGGGGGGGGGGGGGGCTACGTGGGCAGGGCTGGTTAGGGCGGGCTTCCTGGAGGAGGTGAAATGGCTCGGGAAGGAATGAGAAGGTGGAGCAGGCTTTATGAAGAACTGAGAGGATGGCTTTCTGTGCAGAAGCAACAGCAAGTTCAAAGTCCTGAGGTGGAAACAAGCTGGCATATGCCCAGAACAGCAAGACGGCTGGCGAGGCTCGGGTGCAGCGAGGCAGGAGGGAGGGCAGGGGTGGATTGGTGGGAGTGCGCAGCCGTCACAAAGAGTTGGGAAGCCGTTGTGAGTCTGAACCAGGGCGTCCTGATGGGATTCGTGGTTTTTTTCAGAAGCCGACTCAGGTGAGCGTAGATCAGAGGTGTGAGAGACGGAGAGCAGGGAGTAGATTTGCATCAGCAGGAATAGTCTGGAATATCAAAAAGCACAGTAGTGGGGGTCAGAGACCTAGCTCCTATTCTCAGCCCTTCGACCCATTGGAGGAGTTCCTCTGCCTCAGTTTCCCCATCTGTAAAATGAGGGAGTTGGAGCAGGTCCCGCACAGGATCTTTCTCCACTTGCCCAAACCCGAGCGCTGAGGTGAAACAGGTGTGAGTAATTACCCCGAAGGAGCTTCTTTTTCAGACAGTCAAGGAACAGCATCCTTCCTCTGAGTGTCCGTCATATTTATGGCCGGCCCTTCAGCCCAGGCCACGCTGTGCTAATGACCACGGGTAGCACAGAAAACAAATTCCACTGGGTCCCAGAGGAGCACGAGTGAGGCCTTCCTCTCAGATGGCCACGGCTCCCTGGCATCTGGGGAGTGACGGAGAGATCCCGAGCATCTTGAAGACCTGTCACGTCATTTTGTGGACCTGTCCAATCAGTTCCCCTGGCCACGTGCCCCGGGGAGGAACCTTCGCTGCCCGGCCAGGGGAGGAGGCCGCCTGGCACCCCTCCCACCTGCCCAGGGCAGAGTCCGTGTCGGAAAGCGGCCCCCTCTCTGCAGACATTCACACCTTGCCTAGACCCACCACTGGGTCACCATAATGCCTACTGTCTCCCCAAGGGGTGCCTGTTCAGTGAACCCCTCCTGTCATGCTCCGCTACCGTATTTTTCGTGAGCCTGGCAGACGCGTGATCACCTGAACAGAATCTGGGCGTCGGCCCCCCAGGGCAGATCTGCAACCATTACAGATCTACCCTTATTTCTACCTCCCTGGAAAGGAGACAAAGAAAGCACAAGGCACGGCCTCAGGGATGCCGGTTGCGTGAACTTTCTGTCTTTATTGTTCATGCCTCCTTTAGCCTTCCTCTATCAGTCTGGCTCTCTTGCCTTGGGACTAGATATCTTGAATTCGTCCACACACCTAGCCGTCTTCCTCCTGAGTTACCCCTAACTGGAGGGAAAGGCAAGAATCCTACAGCTAGCCTAGAAGTTTCCCTGGAAGACTTGAGCCCTGAGTTTTCTGGTCGTTAAGTGCGTAACGGGAACAGTATTATAAAGCAGCCCGGTTTGTGTGGATTTTTTTTTTTTTTAGGTAAAAAATAAGCTTCCATACAATTTAGTTTTTCATTTTTAAGTCCAATAATGTTTTCAGAAGTTCCCCAACAGACTGTGGCACAGGGAAACTACGTGGTGAGTTTGGGGCTTAAGGTGCCATTCTAATTTTGATCGTAAGTACCGCGACTTACACAAGTTGCTCGTGCCTTCTGATTCATAGTCTGGTCTGTAAAAGTGCCTTAGTTCATGGTGTGGTCACCCTAACTGAGATAACGAGCACGAAACTCATGGCAAAGAGCTGGGACCTGATAGATTCTCAGTGAGTGACAGCTGTCATTTGTCACTGCAACTGCTCCTCCCCCCCACCCCCGGTTTCAGCTGTTGGAAACTTCCTTCCTTGCCATCACGCACTTGCCCTGGAGTCAGAATCAGGAGGCCTGGTTCTAGACCTGTCTCAGGTATGGCCCTGTGCCTGAAGCCTCTTTTCTATTTCAGGTTAAAAAAAAAAAAAAAAAAAAAAAAAAAAAAGGCCTTACAGTGCTTGCCTCACTGAGACAAGTGTAGAAAAATTATGTGTTCATATAAAAAGTTCTTGGAGCCCTCTGGATATAAGAGGATACATAAATTCAGACTACCTTTATCATCATCGCTATTTTTATATGAATAGGATTTTGTTACTCAAGGTCTTTGGAAACAGACAAAAATAGAAATGGGTGAAGGTACCCTGATTTTTCCTCCTTTGGAGGGACTTTTTTCACTCATGATGTTATTCAGCTAATTAAAAGAAAATGAACAGAGCCTGCCATTGCCCGAGGGTCTACTATTTCCAGAAATGCTTTAGGACCCGAACTGCCTAACCAATCTACAGAGTTGGCACACAGGCTCCCGCCAGGGGCTATCCCCCAAGTCGCCTTTACCCCATGTCTGTCCTCAGCAGAACCCCACGGAGTGGATCGGTCCCATAGAAGCCACCCAGAAGCTTCACCTTGTTACCTCGCCTGAACTGGAGCACTTCTGGTCTGCACTTGTTTGCTTTTCTTTTTTCTTTCTCTGTTTTTTAATGTTTATTTATTTTTGAGAGAGAAGGCGAGCATGAGCTGGGGAGGGGCAGAGAGAGAGGGAGACACGGAACCCCAAGCAGGTTTCAGGCTCTGAGCTGTCAGCGCAGAGCCCGACCTGGGGCTCGAACTCACCAACTGTGAGATCGTGACCTGAGCCGAAGTCAGAGGCTTAACCAACTGACCCACCCAGGCGCCCCTGCACTTGTTTTCATACTCACTATGTTCAGTCTTGTCTCGGTACTTAAGTGTGTCATTTGTATATCTTGTTGACCTCACGAGATTTCAGCGTGGTCCCCTCTAAGACAAACCATTAATGTGGGGTTTTTTTCTGTCTTCATTTCCAAGGATACTAGGAGGCGGGTACCGGACTAGCACCCAATTTCTGCATGAACACAGGTCAGAGATCAGAGAGGGAGGGTAGCAAGTGTCTGTAAATATAACAGACTCTCAACCTGGGACTTAGTAATTGATTGATTCGTAATTAGTAATTAATAATTACACAGAAACTAGTTGTTTTAAGAATGACTTAATCAGACACAATAGGCAATGATTACATGAATTTACTCGGCAGGCTTGTTCAACACCACAGACATATCGTATAAGCAAGATATTAATTTAGACCGGTGAGCTCCTCCTAGGAAGAGGGCAATGAAAAGTTTACTACTCAGAAATGGCTAAGTCCATGCCCCAGAGATGGGGGCTGCTTATCTTGAGTTTAACTCTTTCAGGTTGGGGAATCTTAAACTCAGAAATTTGAGTTCATTATTCTTATCAGTTCAGAGCGTACTATGACTACCAGCTCATGCAAAGGTCCTGATTAAATAACCTCCGCGTGCTGGGAGGTGCTGTCTGCGTGGCTCAGTTGGTTAAGTGTCTGACTCTTGATCTCGGCTCAGGTCTTTATCTCAGGGTTGTGAGTTCGAGCCCACCTTGGGCTCTGCGCTGGGCATGAAGTCTACTTAAAAAATAATAATAGTGATGTGTGTGTCTATGGGGGGAGAGGGGTTCCCCACACCACTGCGACTTATTCGACTATGTTTTTATCAGCATCCTGACCCCCATTTTCATCCTAACTGCTTATACCTACCTGGAAGTTTTTAATCAATGCCTTTGAAAATAATAATTATTACCAACTCTAAGTGGATTTACCAAGGCCCTGTTGTTCTAAGCACTTTTGTCTACTTTATCATTTTTAATCCTTCCAGCCACACTATGAGATAAATTCTTTTATCGTTCCCACTTAACATATGAGGAACCGAAGCACAGATAACATTCAGTAATTTTCCCAAGGTCACCCATTTGATGGCACGGAAAGGATTCAACCCAGGCAACCTATGTAGAAGGCCTGGTCTGTACATGCTCCACGGGACTGTATCTACCATTTATCTAAAATTGTTGTGTGTTGGGGCACCTGGGTGGCTCAGTTGGTAAAGCATCCGACTCTTGGTTTAAGCTCAGGTCATGATCTCGCGGTTGGTAGGATCGAGCCCTGTGTCAAGCTCTAGGCTGACAGCATGGAGCCTGCTTGGGATCTCTCCCTCCCTCTCTCTGCCCTATTCTACTTGCACACATGCATGCATGTGCTCTCTCTCTCTCTCTCTCTCTCTCTCTCTCAAAATAAATAAAATTTAAAAAGAAAACAACAACAAAAAACAAACCCCAAAATTTAGCGTGTTGTCTTGTGTATTTATGTTTTTGAATGTATTTGAATCTTATGTTGGTTGCTATAAATCTCCTTCTATACCTTACTTTTTTTTCATTCCACGTTATGTTTTCAAGATCTAAACAATTGCAGGGGCGCCTGGGTGGCTCAGTCGGTTAAGCATCCGACTTCGGCTCAGGTTATGATCTTGCAGTCTGGGAGTTCGAGCCCCGTGTTGGTCTTGTGCTGACAGCTCAGAGCCTGGAGCCTGCTTGGGATTCTGTGTCTCCCCCTCTCTCTCTGCCATTCCCTGCTCACGCTCTGTCTCTCTCTCTCTCTCTCTCTCTGCCTCAAAAATAAGTAAACATTAAAAAAAACCTTGAAAAAAATAAAATCTAAACAATTGCAAAAAGTACTCCTAGCTCATTAATTGCCACATAGCATTTGCTCGTACACATCCATCCCAGTTAACTCTTATTTTCTCAGTGATGGACGCACAGAATGTGTCCCAGTTCCCAATCCCCAAATATTGTTGACGTAAATATTCTCATACTTGTCCCCTTCTAGACCTGTGTGAATTTCCCTAGAATATATCATTTGGAAGAGGATTTCTGAGTTATAAAGTCCCTACAGCCTGGCAGATTAATTTCCAGGATGGTGATGCTACCTCTCCTACCATGAGTATAAACGATTCTTTTCTTCCCAAACTTCTCATAAACAATCGTCTGACTTTCCAGTTTCTACCAGTTTGATTATTATAAAGTGGCATAACATTGTCTGCATTTTCATTTCATTTCTCTACGCACTCACGAAATTGAGCATCTCTTCAGAAACTTGTGGTTTGGTTTACCTTACTGGGAATTGCTGGTTCGTGACTTTTGCCCATCTTCTATTCTGGGTCTCCCATCTCACGTCTTAGGTACCAGCTGTTGGTCAATTTTGCAGATTGCAGGTACCCTCTGTCGTGTACTCCGTTGAATAAATTCCCACTGTGGACATAATGAAATCCACTGACTTTTTGGCTTCTATTATTTGAATGTGGAATTTTTGTTTTTAAAATAACTCCTCTAGGCACCTACTTCTGAATCTAATGGAGTAATTGTGGACAAAATTACTTATCGGAAATCTGTCTTAACTTGTTTCCCGTGCAGAGGGAGACACCGTGGCTTCAGTTCATTTGGCCCCTGCCTGCGTACTTTTATCAGGCGATCAGCTAGTTAAGAAAATAGTTTCTATATTCTGTGTATTTGGTACCTGTTTATACTTCCAATACTGATACAACCGATATTCTGAGAAACAACTGAAGAGGAGACATCGGTTACGATAAAACCTAACCGGCACCAAAACCAAACACTTAAACAAACAAATTCATCCAATTTGAATAAAACTTCTGTCGTGAAGAACGGTAACAGCCGGATAAGGAACAAAAACTCCAATGTTTGAAGGCACTGGAAAGTAACCAAGGCAACTTAAGACTTGAGGGTTCAGAAACTCAGAAGAGGAAGGTGGAGTACTGAAGAGGTAGAATGCTGTGGCAAAGTCACGAGAGAATTTCTCTCTAACAGTATAACAGCAGAATGGAAAGCAATAGCTTTCAGCTTGTGGTATCCCCGCAGGAACGAGTAGACAAAATTGGAGTTGAGGGCCACGAACGCAACCTAAATGTGAAGGGCCTACTTCCAGGAAAAAAGACTGCATGAAATTTTACTGCAGGGCATTTGCCAACTTAGAAGTTGTAAATTCGCAAGTTCCAGATATCTTTGTTTCTAAGGTCTAAGAGGAGAAGTGTTTCATCAGAGAGATCTTGTCAGTTTCACGATGCCGGGAGAGAAAACTAGGAGTTCAGGGTCTGCAAAGAAGAAGGATCCCTGGTGAACACCCCAGGCTTCCGGATGAGACCCTTAAAGGGATCTGCCCCCGAAGTGAGGAAAAACTAGAGAGAACCATGAAACTCATCCTGACCGGTCTACCTGACAGAATGAAATTGAATGCTCTATGAATGAAGAATAGGGGCACCTGGGTGGCTCCGTCGGTTAAGTGTCTTGACATTGGCTCAGGTCATGATCTCACGGCTGTGGGTTCAAGCCCCACGTTGGGCTCTGAGCGGACAGCTCAGAGCCTGGATCCTGCTTCTCTCTGTCTCTCTCTGCCCCTCCCCCACGTGTGCGCTCTCTCTGTCTCTCTCCCTCAAAAATAAACATTAAAAAAAAAAAGAATAACTAGACATACCAAGAGATGGGGCCATATGACCAAAACCAGTAGAAACTATAGACAGTGGAAACAGACCCAAAACTCAACTACATCTGTGTTATCAGATGTGACTTGAAAAGAACCATGATTAATATATTCAAGGAAATCGATAAAAAGATAGAAAAACTTACTAGAGGCCTGGAATCATTGTTTCTGCCTGTTTTTAAAGAAATGTCCAAATTAAAATTCTGGAATGAGAAACATAATCACTGAAATTAATAACTCAATCGATTTTACATCAAATCGGACACAGCAGAAAATAGGATAAACAAACTGGAAGACAAATGAGAGAAAATATCTGGATTAAAGCAAAACAAAATGAAGAATGCAGAAAGATATCATTAACAAGTCTGTAACCTATGTGTCATTGGAACGTCCGAAGGAGAGTTGAGAGAAGATTGGGCAGAAGCAACGTCTGAA
The DNA here is from genome assembly GCF_014898765.1 of Herpailurus yagouaroundi. NCBI lineage: Eukaryota > Metazoa > Chordata > Mammalia > Carnivora > Felidae > Herpailurus > Herpailurus yagouaroundi. Next base: position 14,579,779 of record NW_024412447.1, on the reverse strand, counting down.
GAGCTACCAACTGAAAAATTTCCAAAACCGATAAAATAAATATCAAGCCGCAGGTGCATTTTACAGCTTAGGAGTTGGCCAAGGCCTTGAGTCCTTTTTCCTTGGAAGCCCTGTGAACCTTCATCATGATAAATACCAAGACTATCACCCTTCTGTACATTTCAGTAAAATTGATGAAAAGGAAAGACAACGAAAAATCTTAAAAGCAGTCAGAGAAAAAGACATTCTCTACAACACTGGCAGCCGACTCTTCCGGAGAAATGGTAAAAGTCAGAAGATAATAGACGGGATCTTTAAAGCGCAGAATGAGAAAAAAAAAAAACCCACTATTGTAAAAATCTATACCCATAAAAATCTCCTTCAGAAATGAAAGTGAAAGAAAGACATTTACAGACACACCAAAACGGAGAGAATACATCGCCAACAGATCTGAACTGAAAGAAACCACGAAGGAGGATTCTTCAGGCAGGAGAAGAATGATCCCAGGTGGAAATAGGATAATTCAGGAAGAAAAGAAGAGGACTAGAAAAGATAAAAATGTGGTAGATATGTGGGAAAAGTGATGAACATTGAGTGTTTTAAACAACCAATAAAATAATGAAGTGTAGAGTTTTAAAGATGCAGGATTAAAAGCGTGGTAACAATAGTACAAAAAGGAAAGGAAGTAGATTGGGTTAAAGTGTTGTAGGGTCCTTGCATTTTCTCAGAAGTGCTGGGTGTGCTAATTCAAGATCATGTTTTACAGCTCAGGGATGCAATTAACATGGTATATTTAAGCCCAAATATATCAGTAATGACATTTTCTTTTAATGGACTAAATAGTCTAATAAAAGGCACAGATTTTTCAAACTGAAAGATCATCAAAATCCATCAGTATGTAGCTTACAAGAGACGCACATGGAATGCAGAAATAATGTAAATATATATGGGTGGCTCAGTCGGTTAAGCGTCCGACTTCAGCTCAGGTCATGATCTCACGGCTCGTGGGTTCGAGCCCCGCGTCGGGCTCTGTGCTGACAGCTCAGAGCCTGGAGCCTGCTTCAGTTTCTGTGTCTCCCTCTCTCTCTGCCCTCCCCTGCTCACACTCTGTCTCTCTCTCTCTCTCTCAAAAATAACTAAAACACTAAAAAATTTTTTTGAAATATAAAGGCAAAAAATATGTACCCAACAAACGTGAGCCGAAACAAAAGTGGTACAGAATAAATAAAACAGTAAAAAAATTTTTTTAAATATAAAGGCAAAAAATATGTACCCAACACACATGAGCCAAAACAAAAGTGGTGTAGTTACATCAATATCAAAGTGAACTTTAAGACAAGAAGCGTTGCTAGAGATCAAAAGTCAATTCCGCAGGGAGATGTAGCAGTCCTCAATTTCTGTGTGCCTCGTGGTGGAGTTTCACAACTGATAAAATAAAAACTGGCTCAACTAAAAGGAGAAATAGACGAATCCAGCTATGTTTCTCAACCTTAAAACGATTTTTCTGTAACTGGAAGAGCAAACAGGCAGTGAATCAGTGAAAACGAAGGAGGTTTGAACATCCTGAATAACGAATAGGACTTCATCGATAATAAAAACCATTCATCTAACAACTGCACGCCATATATCGTTTTCAAGTGCACATGGGACATGTACCCACATATAGACCACATGGGGGAATTTAAAACAAGTCTCCACAAATTTCAGACGTGAAATAATCAAGCATGTTCTTTGATCGTAGTGGAATTAAGCTAGAAATCAATAGCTAAAAGAGAAATGAAATGTCTTCTATACACTCCTAATTAAGTCAAAAAGAAACCACAATGGCATGATTATGCTGGAATCCATATATTCAGGAGACACTGGTATTTCTTGTTCTGTGAACTATGAGTTTATTTATATCTTTCTCTTGGTCGCTGGTCTTTTGAATTTGTAGGAGCTTTTATTTTTAAAATTTTTTTAACGTTTATTTATTTTTGAGACAGAGACAGACAGAGAATGAACTGGGGAGGGTCAGAGGGAGAGAGAGACACAGAATCTGAAACAGGCTCCAGGCTCTGAGCGGTCAGCACAGAGCCCGATGCGGGGCTTGAACCCACGGACTGCGAGATCATGACCTGAGCCGAAGTCAGACGCTTAACCGACTGAGCCACCCAGGCGCCCCTGTAGGAGCTTTTAATGTAATAAATAAATTAGTGGTTTTTTATGTAATTAAAGTCTCAGATTTCTTTGGCCTGTCAGTTGGCTTTTGTCTTTTATAGCGAACGTGTCTGTTAAAATTCTTATATGATCAAACTTGTCAATCGTTCTTTCATGACTTCTGCTTTGTGTGTCATAGTTAGGAAATCTGCCCCCACTCCATGCCTCTCTAGTACTTTGTAATATATTTTTTGCATTCAAATATGAATCCCCTTGGAATGGACACTACCATACAGTGTGAGATATGGAGTCCACATGTTTTCTCTAGATAACCTTTCTATCCCATTCCTCTATGGATGGTCATAAAAATGGTCTTCAGGCTTTCACTATTGCAAGCTCTCGGAGACAACCTTGTAGTTTTGACAATCACATAGGTACAGGCACCCCTGAGGGATACATTTGTTGAGGTGGATTTGCTCGGTGAAAGGATGTGAACATTTCTCACTGAAATCCAGCGTGGCGCTTATGAAGTATGATGCAGTGGGAGATACAGGCTCCCAGTTGTGGGGCGCGTAAGTCACAGGAATAAAGACGCGGCATAAGGAATGTAGTCAAGGATAGCGTAATAGCGACGTATCATCCTTGCTCCTGGAAAATCTCCAGGATAGGTTCAGGAAGGAAGCCAGCGGCCCATTTTGGATTTCCACCTTAGCAGCAATCTGAACCCCACCCTTGGATCTCGGTCTATTGTTTTGTAGAAGTATGTAGCACCCGGGGCGCCTGGGTGGCGCAGTCGGTTAAGCGTCCGACTTCAGCCAGGTCACGATCTCGCGGTCCGTGAGTTCGAGCCCCGCGTTGGGCTCTGGGCTGATGGCTCAGAGCCTGGAGCCTGTTTCCGATTCTGTGTCTCCCTCTCTCTCTGCCCCTCCCCCGTTCATGCTCTGTCTCTCTCTGTCCCAAAAAAATAAATAAACGTTAAAGAAGTATGTAGCACCCAGATGGAGCCCAATCCCATTCCAAGCAATGTGACTTGGGCAAGTTACTTCCTTCTGCCTCATTTTCCTTACCTATAAAACGGGAAAATCATCATGACTGTTACAACTACCGTCTATAAACCCGTGGGCATTTCTGTATTATGGCTAGACAGCATCTCCTGCATAGCATCAAGTATCACAAAAGAGGGGCGCTTGGGTGGCTCAGTCGGTTGAGCCACCGGCTTCGGCTCAGGTCACGATCTCACGGTTCATGAGTTCAAGTCCTGCGTCGGGCTCTGTGTTGACAGCTCAGAGCCTGGAGCCTGCTTCTGATTCTCTCTCTCTCTCTCTCTCTCTCTCTCTCTCTCTCTCTGCCCCTCCCCCACTCATGCTCCGTCTCTCAAAAATAAATAAACGTTAAGAAAGTTTTTTAGAAATAAATAAATATTAAAAAGAAATTTAGTATCACGAAAGAGATTGCCTAATAATATTAATCCCTGACATGACTAGCCCTTGTCTATCATTTGTGTAGCAAGAGGCTTAACATTTATACCTGCCTTTACTCTGCCCTCTTATTCTTTTATTAGAACTTTGCTGAAAATCTTTTCTTTTTTCTCTTATATTTGTTGTTTCCTTCCCACATTCCACTTTTGGTTCGGTCCTTCAATTACTCATTCATCCTCCCAAGCACGGACTAACTGCAAACAGCTGGCTGTCTCTTGCTCTTCTAAGCCTTGTGCCATCCCGAGGCCTTCTCCAATTCTTTTTTTTTTTTTTCAAGTTAATAAACAAATATATTTATTTTGAGAGAGGCAGGGAGGGGCAGAGAGAGAGGGAGAGAGAGAGAATCCCAAGCAGACTCCGCACTGTCAGCCCAGAGCCCGACACGGGGCTCGAATTCACGAACCGTGAGATCACGACCCGAGCCAAAACCAAGCGTCAGACGCTTAACTGACGGAGCCACCCAGGTGCTCCTGCCTCCCTCAATTCGTGATGCGGTGTCATTCACTTGGCATTCATTTACCAAGTGTTTATGGAGCACCTTGTTTGTTCTGGGCACTGGGGACGTAGTTCTGAACAAGCAACAAACAGTCCGGTCCTTACTGTGCCACATCTTTCTTGGCAGAGTGGGAACAATTTCTTTCTGGAAACTGTCGAGAGCGAATGAGGGTCCAGCGTTCCTGGCGGAGGGTAATGAGGAAGCTGCTTACCCCATGGCGTCAGGAACGAATGCAACCCCATCCCTGTGATACGCTCTGATGTTGTCTCTTGGGAACATTCTTTGCTTAACTCTTTCTTTTTGTGCAAGCCTCAGCTCAGATGTTGCCTAAAATGTCAAACCCTGCCTGACTACCCCAAGGGAGCTCTCTGAATGCTACCTAAATCTACATTGAGTAAATTCAGACATGGATAAAATAAGTGTTGCTTCCAAAAAGGACAACCAGCTTGATGAAGCATAGGCTCCATCATACCTTGGAAAGAAGAGCAGCTTGGCGGACAAGACCCAAACATCGCCACCCAGCCTTTGTCACAGCCCACATCTGACACGGACAGAGTCCTGGTGCCCTGGAGCCCAGAGTCCCATGTTGACATCCGACCTGAACTTCCTGGACCCAGAGGACTCAAAAGTCCCCCTGCCCCTTCTGACTTGGTGTTCAGTGCCAGGGGAGTGAAGCAAAGCTTTATGCATGTCTATTTTTAAGCAACCAGATTTATGCAGCCATGCCTAAGAGTCCCTGGATGCTGTTTATTGTTAGATGAGACCTGTGGTTTCTGGAAGCCTTTTTTCTAACGCAGCGGGCTGTGCCATTAGAGGCCTGGCGTGCTTTCTAGTCATGCAGAGAAGAACTTCCAGGGTATTATTTTAAGCACATCCCAGTCCTTGTACAACTTCACCCAGCACACCTGGGAGTCTCTACTACGCTGAAAAGTCAGCACTCCCCACTTGGCTGCGTTGTCAAAATGAGGTCATAGGGACAGGCTGCACGAAGAGCAGAAACTACGGAAGGCGTATTTAACTTGTAGACCGCATTTCGTGGCTGAGTGTCCCCAAACCTCCATCACCCCTAGGCAGATGGGTATCTTCCCTTCTCTCGTGGCTGAAGGGGAGGGAGAAGGGAAAAGCAGCGACCTTGTGCTGTGACGATCTTCATTCGTTCCTCGACAGCCGCTGATTCATTCTCCAGACAGCCTTGCGCCTGGCAGACAGACCTCATCCTTCCTCACTAGGGCCATGATACCTTGTCTTTCTTTCACCCTCGTTTGTATTCTGCGCCCCGCTCTCGTCTTCATTACAGCCCTCTCCCATCTCGAAATAGCTAAAGCAGTTCCGTTGCCCGTTGGACGCACACGTTAGCAGCCCTCTGTCCAGTCGTTCTCCAGAAAATTCCCCACCACCGCTTTGTCTTGGGCCACACAAAGCCTTTGCATCTACAGACCCAGAGACGACCGCATCTACACTGGTGACCCCTGCTCCACGTATCCCATGAGTACTGACAACCCTCCCCAGGGTGTCCATCTATTCTGGTCAATAGAACCTTCTCAGATATTAGATGGAAGCACATTTCTCACTAAATATGATCTTTCTTTGATAACTCAAGGGTTTTTTTGGTGGGGGGGGGGAGGATGTCGTGAGACCCATGTGAGATAGAGGTTGCAAACAGCTGGCCCACAAGCCAGTCAGTCTGGCAAACCCAAGTTAAAATTGTTGGGGTTGGTCGACCACATTTTAAAAGAGGGCGATTCCATATAAAAATTCAGATGAGCTGTTCTGAAAAGGGCAGGCCTGTGTTCCCACCCAGCAACCCTGATGATGCTGAGCGTAGCCAGCTTCATACCTTGGACAGGGACATGCCTTTCCTCTGTCTCTGCCACCCCCACTGCTCTGCACCCGTCCCGTGTCTCCACTCAGGTTACCCGCCTGGCCCTGGGGTTGACCCTCCTCGATTCCTCCGAGGCCCGTAATTATCAGTACTCCGAGCCTCGCGATGTAACTGGGAATATTTTACTTTAAAAAGTCTCTCAGCATAAAGGAGCTCAGATTCTCCCTGGGTAAGAAGGTAACATATTTACATAGAGGAATTGGTTAGAGGACACTAAAAAACTTAGAAATGCCCAGGAGCACCAGGGTGACTCAGTTGGGTAAGCATCCGACTTCCGCTCAGGTCATGACCTCAAGGTTCATGGGTTCAAGCCCCGTACTGGGCTCTGTGCTGACAGCTCAGAGCCTGAGGCCTGCTTCAAAAAAAATTTTTTTTAATGTTTATTTATTTTTGACAGAGAGAGAGAGAGAGCGAGAGAGAGAGAGAGAGAGACCATGAGCGGGGGAGGGGCAGAGAGAGAGGGAGACACAGAATCCGAAGCAGGCTCCAGGCTCTGAGCTGTCAGCACAGAGCCTGACGCGGGGCTTGAACTCACAGACTGAGAGATCATGACCCGAGCCCAAGTTGGACGCTCAACCGACTGAGCCACCCAAGCGCCCCCTGGAGCCTGCTTCAGATTCTATGTCTCCCTCGCTCTCTGCCCCTTCTTCACTCGTGCTCTGGCTCTCTCTGTCTCTCAAAAATAAATAAACGTTAAAAAAAAAACAATGGAGTGCCTATATAGCCAGATTGTGCATTAATTTAATGCAATTTTTCCCAGTTTTATTGAGGTGTAATTGACCTACAGTCCTGTATCAGTTTAAGGTGTCCAGCATAATGATTTGACGTACATACATGGTGAAATGATGGTTACAATGAGTTTAGTTAACATGAATCATCTCATACAGGTACAAAAAAAAAAAAAAAGAAAGAAAGAAAAGAAAGGAAAAAAGAAAAAAAAATTTTTTTTCCTTGCAATGGCAATTCTTAGGGTTTACTCTCTTAATAACCTTTCAAGTATCCCACAGTAAATCTCTAGGACTTATTCATCTTGTAACTGGAACTTTGTACCTTTTGGCCATATTCCTCCAGTATCCACTTTCCCTAGCCCCCATTTCTGGGAACCACAAATCTGATCTCTTTTTTTATGAGGTTGGTTTTTTTTTTTATTCCACACGTAAGTGGAAAATCTCCCTTAAGATCATACAGTGTTTGTCTTTCTCAGTCTGATTTATTTCACTTAGCCTAACGCCCTAAAGGTTCATCTCCGTCATCACAGATGACAGGATTTCCTTCTTGTTTCATGGCCGAGTAATATTCCATTGCGCAGACTTACCACAACTTACTCGATCATCCACTGATGGACGCTTAGGTTGTTTCCGTGTCTCAACTGTCATCACTAATGCTGCTGTGAACATGGAGACACAGCTATCCCTTCAACATGCTGTTTTTATTTTGGGGGAAATATATGCCCAGAAGTGGAATCACTGAATCAAACAGTAGGACGTTCCACACTGTTTTCTACTGTGGCTGCACGTTTTGTTTTGTTTTTTTTTTTTTTTTGCATTTCCCAATGATTGTTGATGTGGGGCACCTTTACGCGTACCTGTGGGCCAATCGTATATCTTTTTTGGGAAAATGTCTATTCGGGTCCTTTGTTCATTTTTTTTAAATTGGATTATTTGTGGGGTTTGTGATATTGAATTCCTTGAATGCTGTGAGTTCTTTGTATATTTTGGACGGTAACCCCTTATCGGATACATGGCTTGCAAATATTTCTCCCATTCCGTAGGTTGTCTTTTCATGTTGTTGATTGTTTCTTGTTCTGTGCAGAAGCTTTTTAGTTTGAAGTAGTCCCGCTTGTTTATTCTTTATTTTGTTGCTTATGCTTCAGGTGTCTCACTGAGCTTTTACTGACCACCAGGCACCAGTGATTCAGAATTGATTAAGACAAAGTGCCTGCTCACAAAATTCTTGCAATCTATTGGAGAAAATACATAAGAAAACCAACCATTTCTTTATAATACGATATGTGCACTATCTGGAATTATGCAAAGTTGGCACTACAAAGGGGCAGATGCTTATAAGAATAACTTTCCATGCCCCCCTAGATTCTAATGTACCTGTTGTGGTCAGGTTGGAAGACAAAAGATTCTACTTAATGTAGTTTTATTTTATTTTAAAAAAATTTTTTTAACGTTTTATTTATTTTTGAGACAGGGAGAGACAGAGCATGAACAGGGGAGGGTCAGAGAGAGGGAGACACAGAATCCGAAACAGGCTCCAGGCTCTGAGCTGTCAGCACAGAGCCCGACGTGGGGCTCGAACTCACGGACCGAGAGATCATGACCTGAGCTGAAGTCGATGCTTAACCAACTGAGCCACCCAGGTGCCCCTAATGTAGTTTTAAAAGTCTTACTAGGGCTTGGGCGCCTGAGTGGCTCAGTCAGTTAAGCGTCTGACTCTTGATTACAGCTCAGGTCATGATCTCACGGTTCATGAGTTCGAGCCCCACCTCAGGCTCTGCACCCACAGTGAGGATCCCCACAGGGATTCTCTCTCTTTCTCTCTACCCCTCCCCTACTTGCTTGCGCTCTCTTGCGCTCTCTAAATAAACAAACAAACAAACAAACAAAAACTTTAATTAAAAAGAAAAGTCTTATTAGAGAAGTAGAGAGCTCCCTGTATTACTGGAAAGGTTCAGCTTCGAAGAACCACTTCCCATATCACACTAGAGAACCTACTGCCTTTACCATGACAGGGAAGCCGGTGATTCTAGAAGCCACCTGCTGACTCCAGCTACCACAACTTCCGGCTCCAGAATTACACCACTAGGTTCGTAATCCACACCAGGTTGCGTGCCTCATGCCCTGCCCCCCTCCCCATGCATCTTCTCACTTCTAGATCAACAGGTCACGTGAGTACCTCAGGTTGGCCGACCCCTAGTTACAAGACAGGCTGAGAGATAATGAGTGCCAGCTCTCCAGACTCTATAATCTATAATACGGGAGCATTGGCAAGGCTACTGATTAAGCTCGTCTATACCACCTGCCACTGCAAACCTCCTCACCGCCCTCCCCAAAGAGGATGCCTCTGTAGCCATCCACAGTTATGGCTGGGACTGCCCTCCATGCCACAGGTATGTCAGGTCTGGAAGGGGGCTGGAACTTTTGATCTATCACAAAGCCAAGAAATTGTGGTCCATCGGCCAAATCTAGCACACCACCTGCTTTTGTATGGCCCGAAGCTGAGAATGGTTTTCGCAGATGAACATGTGCCATTAATTTAATGATCGGGAATACTAAATGTGAAACCCAAGTAAGCAAGATATTATCTCCTCTCAAAAAAGAGTTTGGTTTTTCTCATTCATAAATCTGTATGACCAAAAAAGCACTCTATTACTATTACATTTTAAATTTCATTATTTTACTTTTTTTGGTAGTTTGTTTTCTCTCTCACTGTTTAAGTACTTACAGAATATCCTTGACTTTTGCCTCTCTGCATATAAAGCTTAAAATATTTACTGTCTGGCGCTTTACCCATCCTCCCCCCCCCCCAGGGGGAGGAGGGCGCAGGTGCGTGGTCTAAAAAGAATGCATGATGTTGGGGTGCCTGGGTGGCCCAGTCAGTTAAGCGTCTGACTTCGGCTCAGGTCGTGATCTTGTGGTTCATGAGTTCGAGCCCCACATTGGGCTCTGTGCCGACAGCTCAGGGCCTGGAACCTGCTTCAGATTCTGTGTCTCCCTCTCTTTCTGCCTCTCCCCCGCTCAGGCTCTGTCTCTCTGTCTCTCTCAAAAATAAATAAACATTACAAAAATTAAAAAAAAAAAAAAGAATGCACGATGTTGCAGAAGCACCAAAAAAGGACATCTAAATTAGACCAGGAAGTCAGAGAAGACTTTGGCTTAGGTTATGCTTCATCTGGAATGCAAGTAAGAATTTTAAAAATGGAGAGGGGAAAGGAAGGAGTTTAAGAGCATAGGAAGCAGCATGTGAGAAGCACAAGAATGTGAGGAGTCGAGACAACGGGATGTGCACAAGAATGCAGTTGGACTCCTTCGTCATACCAGACATGGCAATGATCTCAAAATGGGTCATCAACCTAAATATAAGAGCCAAAACTATAAAACTGTTAGAAGAAAATTAACAAGTGAATCTTCATAATTTGGGGTTAGGTGAAGCCTTCTTGGATGCGACACCAACAGCACAAGGGACAAAAGATAAAATAAATTGGACTTCATTAACATTTAAAGCCTCATTTAGAAAATTGTAAGATGACACAACCAAGATGGTGAAGAGGCAAACGACACGAGGAAATGATATAGTCCTAAGTCCTATAGCTGATAAAAGACTTGTAACTAGAATATGTAAAGAACACTTTCAACCCAAGAATAACAAGACACACAACCCAACGAAAGAAATGGGGCAAAGTAGCTGAAAAGACAGTTCCCCAAGAAAACATACAAACAGCCAATGACGACGTGAAAAAAACGCTCAATGTCGTGCCATTAGGGAAATGCACATCAAAACCACAATGAGATACTTCTCTGTGCACGCTAGGATGGCCGTAATGACAAATTTAGACACATAAATAATAACGAGTGCTGGCGTATAATCTAAAATTGTAGAAACAATCATGAGGGTTGCACAACCTCGTGAATATACTGAAATCATTGCATGGTTATGTTTTAAATATGTGAGCTGGATGGTATGGGAATTATATCTCAGTAAAGCTGTTTCAAAAAACACAGTGAGTTCATGGAACTACAGGAGGTTTCTGATGGGGAGAAAAATGATGCAGCAGAGAAACAGCCAGAATAGAGACATAGGTAGTGTGCAGGTAGCACAGGGCACGTATGCTCATCAGTGTGATCTCAATTTTATTGATGCATCGCAAGCAAGGCAGTGTGACCCGATCGTCTTCGAACCTCAGGTCACTCTGGCAACAGTATGGAGGACGCATGACAACGACAGGTGGCATGATTGGGGGTAAAGAGAAGAGGGAGGGCACTATAGCCATCTCGCCTGGGAGTGATCAAGCCAGACGGAACTTAGAACCAAGAGACTAAGGGTGTCGATGTTACCAAAAGGACAATATATTGGGAGAAGCACAGAAGAGCATTCATTAGAAAATGAAGTCCGAGAACGATTTCAATTAACAATTTCAGAGGTGGAGAAGTTCTAGGTAATGACACAATTCAGTGTGGACTTCTAGGTCTGGATTTCTGACCTGTATTCAGTGGCAGAAATATTAATGACATTACAACTAGCCAGTTCTAAAACCTTCAATAACTATTGTGGAAAAAAAGGATATCAGGTTGTTTTTTTCTTTTCTTTTTTTTTTTTTTTTTTTTTAATTTTTTTTTTTTGGGGGGGGGGGGAGAGGGCCAGAGAGAGAGGGAGACGCAGAATCTGAAGCAGGCTCCAGGCTCCAAGCTGTCAGCACAGAGCCTGATGTGGGGCTCGAACCCACAAACCACGAGAGCGTGACCTGAGCCCAAGTCGGACGCCCAACCGACTGAGCCACCCAGGCGCCCCGTCGGGTTGTTTTCTTCTTAAACAGATCAGCCAAATGCTACTTAAGGGACACATCCAAAATATATGAACATAGACTGAAAATAAGAGGATAGAAAAAAATAACATGCAAAGAATAACCAGAAGAAACATGGGGTGACTATATTAATAAAAAAACAGATAAATTAGATTTTAAGAGAAAAAAGCACTATTAGCACAAAGAGAGACGGTATTTGCTCATAAACTATTTAATTAACCAACAGCAGAGAATTTTTTAAAATTCCGTGTACCTATGATCATAAGTGGTATGTGACATATTATCGTATATCAAAATATATAAAGCAAAATATTGATAAAATATGAACAGTAATTGGCCAATTATAGGAGGAAATTTTAACACACTTCTCTAAATTATTAATAGTTTACAAAAATTAGTAAAGATTCAGAGGACTGGGGTGCCTGGGTGGCTTAGTCGGTTAAGCATCTGACTTCAGCTCAGGTCATGATCTCACGGTTCATGGGTTCGAGCCCTGTGTCGGGCTCTGTGCTGACGGCTCAAGCCTGGAGTCTGCTTCGGATTCTGTGTCTCCCTCTCTGCCCCTCCCCCACTCACACTCTGTCTCTCTCTCTCCTTCAAAAATAAATAAACCTTAAGAAAAAAAGTTTCGGAGGATTTACCTAAGACCTAACAAGTAGATTAAGGGGAGAGAATAAAATATTTTGCATTATAGTTGAACTTCCTCTTCTGCCTAGGATATGGGAAACAGGAAAGAGCTTCACTCTCATTGCAATAACCAGAAAAATCTGGGGTAACTACAAAAATTACAAATCTTCTCGAATCCATCAGAGAGTTGAAGCCCGCCCCAGAGCAACCACGTAGCCTGAAGCGTATGGAAAGACAGACACCTCCAGGGACAGATGGGACACAGCACGGAGTCACCGCTAGGGGGTCACGGAGGGAGAGAGGCCCAGCGCCAGATTAGTGGGAAAGAATTCGGCCAAAATTTCTAACAAATTTCCAGACTGTGAGTGTGAACTAGCCTGAGAATATAGGTTTGCACATACCCACGGGCCCTGCTCCATGGACCTCCATTGTGTTCACTTCGAAACAGACATGCTCAAAGCAATTCCATTGTTTATCACAGAGCACATGGGAAGGTGCTTTCAGAGCTGAGAGGCTGGGGTAGATAACTGACCTGAACCCCAAGCAGGAAAAAGACACATAGAATAACACCCGTACATACACATGCACACCTACTGTGAATGGGACAAGATATTTGCAGATGACGTATTTGATAGGTTAGTATCCAAAATAAATAAAGAACTTGTACAACTCAACACCAAAAAACCCCAGGTGATCCGATTAAAAACTGAGCAGAAGACATGAACAGATATTTCTCCAAAGAAGACATCCAGATGGCCAACAGACTCATGAAAACATGTTCAACATCACTCATCATCAGGGAAATGCAGATCAAAACCACGATGAGGTACCAACTCATACTTGTCACAATGGCTAACATCAAAACCACAGGAAATAACAAATGTTGGTGAGGATGTGGAGAAAAGGAAACCCTCGTGCACTGTTGGAGGGCATGGAAACTGGGGCAGCCACTGCGGAAGACAGTATGGAGGTTCCTCAAAAAATTAAACATAGAACTACTATATGATTGCAATATTGGGTATTTACCCAAAGAATACAAAAATGCTAATTCAAAGAGATATACGCACCTCTATGTTTATTGCAGCATTATTTATGATAACCAAATTATGGAGACAGCCCAGGTGTCCATCGATAGATCAGTGGATAAAGAACATGCGGTATATACGTATATACACAATGGAATATGAATCAGCCATAAAAAAGGATAAAATCTTGCCATTTGCAACAACCTGGATGGATCTAGGAAGTATAATGTTAAATGAAATAAGCCAGTCAGAGAAAGACAAAAAACCATATGATTTCACACGTGTGGAATTGGAGAAACAAAAAACAAACAAAGGGAAAAAAAGGTAGAGGCAAACCCAAACACAGACTCTTAACTGTAGGAAAAACATGGTTACCCGAGGGGGTGGGAACGGCTGAAATAGGTGATGGGGATTAAGGAGTGGGCTTGTGATGAGCACAGGGTGATGTTTGGGATTGATGAATCACTGTATTGTACACCTGAAACTAATATGGCACTGAATGTTAACTACACTGGAATTAAAATTAAATTAATTAATACTTAAAAATGATTTTAAAAAAGATAAGCGTCACGATAGGCCCCTTGGTAGAAGCTATGTAGATCGGAAACAAGAAGTGACATCTCTAAAATGACAGAAAAGATTCTGTCAATCCAGAATTCTATGCCCTGTGAAAATAGTTTCTGAAATCAAAGGCAAAATAATGGCTTTTCCAGATGAAAAGGGCCTTGAGAATTTATTGCCAGCAGACCTGTGCTGTAAAAAATGGCAAAGGACAGTCCCAAAGCAGAACAAACAAGATGGCGAGAGAAACATGGGTTTACATAAAGAAATGAAGATTTCTGTCCTGAAGTGCAGGACGATATGAATTGCATTTTTTAATCCCTTTTTAAACATTGACCCTTTAAAGCAAAAATAGTCCTAAGGTGTTGTGTTTGTAGCACATGTGAAGTTAAACGTATGACGGCAGTGGAAGAAAGGATACGAGGGAGCAGTTGAAAGGATACTGTTTTCGGGTTGAGTGTATCATTGTATTATGTGAAGGTAAATACCACAGTCAAGTTGCTGACAATCTAAAGTAAAGAGAAATCACAAAGGCAGACAGAATAAAACAGAAACAGTATAGAGAGGAAAAACAAAGTAAGGTAGAGCTATTTAAGGGCAAGGAATTAGAAACAGCAACTTCACATATGGATTTATCTGAGATAATGCGCGGTGGATGGGGCCACAGAGTCTCTAGAAATTCACGTACATTGGTGGTATCCTGGCTTTTGAGATGGTAACGGATAATGGCTTCATGGGTGTTTGTACCCAGGTGTTTGGTCCATTATGCTTCATAGCTTTGCAAAAAAAACCACAGAACATACACACATTCTTGTGTACGTGTTAAATATTGTATTCAAGTTTTGGAAATCATGTCACGTCATGTCTTCCACCAAAAAAAAAAATGTAGTCTGTACCTGGAAAACCAGGTTCTGAGGTGAGGGGTGAGTTCTGTCAGCTGCTGTACAAAAAGAAAACCCTGAAATCCTAGTCTTCGGGTGCAAACTTCTGGTTACAGACTCATTAAAGGCAGTGCTGACATTGGTGACTTTTAAAAATCAAGCGCTGTTGGGGGAGGGAGCGGTGTTATCTTTTGTGATGCTCTAAAAAATGTGTGTGCCTCTCCGTCCGGCTCTCTCCAGGAGGGATGTGAACATCTTTATGTGCACTTCCTAATTTTTCACTGAATCTGAGAATTCTATGAGAATATTATCCCTGAGCCAGGTCACTGCTCTAAATCTTCTTGGCAGAGAAAAGAAAGAAAGAAAGAAAGAAAGAAAGAAAGAAAGAAAGAAAGAAA
>NW_024412447.1:14496199-14564773 GCF_014898765.1 Herpailurus yagouaroundi | reverse complement strand
AAAGAAAGAAAGAAAGAAAGAAAGAAAGAAAGAAAGAAAGAAAGAAAGAAAGAAAGAAAGGAAGGAAGGAAGGAAGGAAGGAGGGAAGGAAGGAAGGAAGGAAGGAGGAAGGAAGGAAGGAAGGAAGGAAAAAAACCCAGCAATGAGCTAGCTCTTTATTTAAATTAGGTAATCACACTGTCTGCCCCACAGAATCACAAGGAAGGCAGGCAAGTGTGGGCTGCCAATGGAATCATTTTCATGAAGGATTCGGAATCATGGAGTGAGTCTTCTGTCCGGACCCCGCTTGCACGACACACAGTTGAGGTTATTGGGCGAATCCACATGTTTCCTCCTTCTTTTATCACAAGTGCGTGGGGAGCCACCCTTCTCCAAATAAAAAGTATTCTTCCTTCCAGCCAGCTCTAGTTGGAAGCCATTGATGATGTTTGCGATTCTACAGGGCCCGGGAGAGCCAAGGAGCCAAATAAAACCAAGTATCAACAGAACACAGTAGTAATTGCCCTGAGGTTGGCTATGGGCTCTTTCCATCCTAGAGAACAGATGTGCCTAGAGAGCGTCTTCGCTGCGTCGCGCTGCATGAAACCCACTGTGTGGCTACTCACTCGTTTTTTCGCGGCAAACAGCAGCCAGAGCTGGGCCAGGAGTCAAGAAAGAGCTCCAAACAATTACCCGTTGCCTAGGACTGGAAATCAAGTGGCAGAAGTTGTTTTCTGCACAGACAGTGCGGAGCCTGCTTGGGATTCTCTCTCTCTCTCTCTCTCTCTCTCTCTCTCCCTCCCCCTCCCCTGTTCACCCTCTCTCGCTCTCTCAAAAATAAATAAATGAACATTTAAAAATATACATATATATATGTATATGTTTACAAGTATTCTCTCCCTTTAAACAAAGGTAGCAGTCAAAATTGTAACTAATTAGTTGTCAGCTTAGGCAAACCCTTAACTCATTGAATTCATTGATTCATTCGCTCATTCGTTCATTCAAGAGGTAATGCACGCCAAGTTCAATGCACTGTGCCACAATACCGTGCCAAGTGGCACAGATGTGCACAGGGTTGCACTCAAATATTTCACAGCCGGTGGAGGAGATGGCAAGGTAAACAAGTAAAACAGAACCCCCTTGATTCTCTCTTAGGTCTCCTCTATTGCCTCACAGCCCTTGCTCAGTTTGCAATACGTTTTTTGTCTGTTTATCCAAAAGGTGTCTGCTGTCCTATCAGACCATAAGCTCTGAGGGCAGGACCGCCTCTATTTGGCCATCAATTACGTCTCCAGTGCTGTGGCCATAGCAACCACGTGGTAAGAATGCAGTGGATGTTGCCTAATGGAAGTGTCCACGGATATTATAGGAGCCCGGGGGGTGTTACCTAACCCAAGCTGGGGAATTAAGGATGACTTTACGAAGGCAGTGATGCTTGGGTTGAGTCTTCAAGGATGTGTGAGAGTTTCCACAGGGCCAAAGCAAAGGGTTTTCAAGGCCAAGGACAGAGCATGTGTCCCAGGCCACACACGGAAGAGCATTTCTTCGTCTGCCTTTTAAAAAACCTGTGTATTAAAATTCCTACCAACTCTGATAGGCTGTAATCTTCATCTTCACATGGCAAATATTTCTCTTTTTAGGACCGTATTTTATGTGGTTTGTTTTTCTATATTTTTATTTGTAATTGATTTATTTAAATTCAAGTTAGTTCACATACAATGTCGTGTTGGTTTCAGGAGTAGAACCCGGTGACTCATCGCTTCCATAGGACGCCCAGCGCCCGTCCCAACAAGCGCCCTCCTTAATGCCCCTCGCCCACTTAGCCCATCCCCCCCCCGGGCCCCCCCCCCCCCAGCAACCCTCAGTTCACTTTGTAAGGGTCTCTTATGGTTTGCCTCCCTCTCTGTTTTTATCTTATTTTTCCCTCCCTTCCCCTATGTTCATCTGTTGTGTTTCTTAAATTCCACATATGAATGAAATCATATTTGTCTTTCTCGGACCAATTTACTTCACTTAGCAAAATACACTCCGGTTCTGTCCACGTTGTTGGCAAGGGGCAGGATTTCATTCTTTTTGATCGCCAAGTAGTATTCCATTGAGTATATACATAACTTAGTTTTCAGTCACTAGAGGGTATGGAGTCACTGTGAACATTAGAATACCTCATTTAAGAAAATCGGTACATTCCTGGGGCGCCTGGGTGGCGCAGTCGGTTAAGCGCCCGACTTCAGCTCAGGTCACGATCTCGCGGTCCGTGAGTTTGAGCCCCGC
This sequence comes from Herpailurus yagouaroundi, assembly GCF_014898765.1. NCBI lineage: Eukaryota > Metazoa > Chordata > Mammalia > Carnivora > Felidae > Herpailurus > Herpailurus yagouaroundi. The sequence continues at coordinate 14,562,523 of NW_024412447.1, read as the reverse complement.
GTCGGGCTCTGGGCTGATGGCTGATGGCTTCCGATTCTGTGTCTCCCTCTCTCTCTGCCCCTCCCCCGTTCATGCTCTGTCTCTCTCTGTCTCAAGAATAAATAAACGTAAAAAAAAAAAAAAAAAAGAAAATCAGTACATTCCTAACGATGTGTGGATTGGGTTGCTTTTTCTTCTTTCTATCGCAGTTTTTCTAATGCAGTATTTCAGGGAATCCTCTTGTGCTCAGTTTTGAGTATCATTAAACGAGAATCTTTTAGGAGACATTGTGGAGAAGCTTTGCCAGGATGCTGGAAATTCGGTGAGCAAAGCTATATTCCTCATAAGGTGCTTATGGTTATTTTGGCTGATAGATTAGATTCGTAACTGTTAACCAATAATAAATGAAAGGAAATTCTTTAAGCACATATTCTGGGTCAGGCAGAAGGCCTCAGTGAGACCACCCTGTGGAGAAAGCATGTTTTATGCCCATTTTATAGGCAAGTAAAAGGTCCATCAAAGATGGGCCTTTGTCCAAGTTCAAACAGGAAGGAAGTGTTGGAAACAGGATTCAAATCTGTGTGTGTTTGTATGTGAAGTTCATGCCTTCAATTACGGGCCAAGGACGGATGTGCCTCATGAGGTATGGTAGCGTATAGACCGGCACTTCCAAACCGGTCGGTCCTTGGATTCCATCCTGCAGGAGACATATGGTGGTGCCATTTTCTTTGGATAAATAAGTTTGGGACCCTTTAAATAGCTTGTTTTATTGCAAGGCTTAGCAGAACCTTCAATACGCTTGAATACGCTTGTGAACATTGTAACTTTCCAAGTGGGGGGGGGGTTTACTTTGCAAACTTTTTTTGACCGCAGAACCCTTTAAAAATGTTTCTGGCCTTGGTAATCTGCCTGATGTCTCTCAGAACCTGGTTCCAGGACACAAGTTGAGAAATACTGACATAGGTAATAAATACCACATCACAAACCTTGGAGATCCCCCTTGTGTTTGAGTTTAGCTCCCAGCTGGGTCGTCTGGAGCCACTCGTGAGTTTATACCATATTCTCATGACGTCCTTAATTTTTCTGCGTATTCTTTTCTCTCTGTCTCAAATGGCCTCTCTTTACCCAGTGTGTGGGGTCTTTCTGGGAAACCACTCTACTCTAGTCTCTTTTCTGCCAACCCTTGGCTGATTCCCTCAGGCCAATTTGGGTATTGGCTCCTCTGTACCCCAGTATGTCTTATCACTTAGAATTGTAATAGGCCCTTTACTTTCTGCCAGCCCACCAGATGGCTACGGCACTGAGATCAGGGATGATATCTTTGTATAAAGATCCCTATCACCTAACACAATGGCTGGCATATAATAGGCACTCAACCCTACTTGAAGGAATGAATAAAAAAAAAAAAAATCAATGAATAAGTGAATGAGTCAGCCTTACTGGTTTGGGAATGCATGGGTTAAATGAGTTTAAAAAGCTGGATTGGATTGGAGGTGAAGTGGAGACCCTTACCTTCAGGGCTTTCAAGTTTGCACCTTGCAAAGAATTTGAATGGGAAATTTGAATATGGTATCTTAAAACGACATTTGAAGAAGATGAACCCGGGAGGCCAGTTTGAAGAGAAGAGGTCTGTTAAGTGCTGCAGCATCCAAGGCTTAGGTGATGATGGCCACGACAGCTCTCCTTGCTTATTTATAGGATTGGCTTTCGATGGATGGTGAGGTAAGAGCTGGAAATATATTTTATTCAAAAAGCAGATATCATGGGGCACCTGGGTGGCTTAGTCCATTAAGCGTCCGACTTCAGCTCAGGTCATGATCTCGTGGTCCGTGGGTTCGAGCTGTCGAGTGCTGACAGCTCAGAGCCTGGAGCCTGCCTGAGATCCAGTGTCTCCCTCTCTCTGCCCCTTCCCCGCTCATTCTCTCTCCCTCTCTCCCTCTCGAAAATAAACATTAAGCATTTTTTTAAAAACCACACACACACACACAAAAACCCATATTATTACAGGGCAGTATAGGGATACAAAGATGAAACTACATATTTCTTGTTCTCCAAAATCTCATAGATCAATCAAGATGAATCCAAGAAGCACACACAAAATAACTATGGCAAACTCTCAAGTATATTTTATAGTGAAACCAAAAAAAAAATTTTTTAAAAAGGTGGGAGAACTGGTCAAACCATGGAGATTGCAATCGAGGAGGCCTGAGACTATCTCACAAAGGAGGGAGGACTTGGCCTTAGGAGATGGACGGCATTCCAAAGGGCCAGGGTCTGGACTGAGAATCAGGTGGACCCCAAGAATGACTCTTCCATGGTGAGTCTCAGCCAGGGTCCCCGATCAAAGCTAGATCAGGCCTGCCTTCTCCCTTTGGGGGACATGCATTTTCTGCCTGGGGAGATCTTTGGCCCCCATACCTTCTTTGAGAATTTCAGGCCCGGGGCGAACTGTCTATTCTTTCACGTTTTTTAATTCCAGTGCTTGAATGCAAAACAAAGGAACAAGAGCCTTGACATGCCTCAAGTTCTCCTCATGAGAAAGCTGTTGACATACACAACCTCCTTTAATCTTTGGAAACCTGAGAGGGCTGAGTTATTGGTACCATTTGACAGATGTGGAAACTCGAGGCTCCGAGATGTTTCGTATTTGCTCAGTTTCAGTCTTGCGTCAGCTCAGTCTCGACAAGTCCTTTGCTACCGATATATCGCTTCGAAGGGAACAGATTATTAGTCCCCTGCCTCACAGCTGGACAGTCTTCGAGAGTCGTCCGTTGGACAAAGATGACAAGAGCCACTTTTCCCAGGTCTTCGTAAAAATAATTCACCCAGGCAGCACACATGGCGGTGAAAGCATATATTTGTACGTGTTGCAAAATACTTGTCTGTGCAGTGTTTAGCTTGATCCTTATGCTATCTTCTAGGTAAGTCAGAGATTACTACCCACACTGTATGTAGGTGAGGAATCTGGAGCCAAATGAGGAACCAAAGAGTATTATTTTGCAGCTGTATGTCATCAACCCTACATGCATTGCTCCTAAATCTGGATCTCCAGGTCCCGGGGGCACTTAAAGTTCCCAGCAGTCCATCCCAATCCCAAGTGCATGGTTGGGTCATGAGACCATTCCGGCGCTTGGGCTGCCTGGACTCTCTCTGGGAAGTGCTTTCTGAGCGAGCTCAGGTCTCTCTTGTAGGCGGTGAAGTCCATTTTCTTTACAGCGCATGTGTTGGTATTTGCCTTCTCTGCGAGGTTTGTGCCCTTTGTCCTGGTGGGAAATGGGACCTTGTCCCTGACTCCCTGGCAAGATTCTCTCTCTTAGACCGCTGCCCCGTGCACCGTTAACGAGCACGAGGCCTTTGGGCTCTGAAAATCCACCTCCGACCTTCACTCAGGTGTCGTATCCCCGTGTTACGAAAATAGCCCTTCCTCAGCACTGGTTTCCGGGGAAGTTCACCACGGAGACAATGGTGAGGTCTGCTGGGCCGAGGGTAGGGGGTGGAGGGACCGGACGAGGCAGAGAGGTGCTATGGCACTGTTGCTTTCGTTCATCCCCGGAACTGGGAGAGCTCAGGTCACGTTTTTTTAGCTACTGGGCACATGTGGTGACAACGATGTCCCCTGTTTTGGGGGGTCGGGAGGAGGGGACTGGACATGGCCGCATCCCTGGAAATCTCAAGCACCGGCTCCTAAAGATAGTATCTTGGCCTCGGGGCCCTGCTCCTCCCCTTGGTCAGGTGGGCGTTTCTTATGGAAACTTTTTCCGTAGCCGCTTGACATCCGCCAGGCTGTGTCCCTGTTCCTAGACATTTGGTTTCAAAGCCTGATGTGATTATTTTGAGAGGAAGAAGTAGAAAGGGAGATAGAAACTGTCAGAAACCTAATTGGTTCACCTGTCTTCAAAAGGCAGTGCTATTGAGATGGCTCGTTTCTTGTCTCGTTCTGAAGGAAGGAAGTAGAAGGTGCTGGACAGAGTTCATCTCTGCTCGATCTCTTGCCCTGAGGAGCTCCAACCTCGCAGAGGGGGAGATTGAGGCCTGTAATGAGAATGGAGGTTATAAAGAGGAGGAAATGGGGGCGCCTGGGTGGCGCAGTCGGTTAAGCGTCCGACTTCAGCCAGGTCACGATCTCGCGGTCTGTGAGTTCGAGCCCCGCGTCAGGCTCTGGGCTGATGGCTCAGAGCCTGGAGCCTGTTTCCGATTCTGTGTCTCCCTCTCTCTCTGCCCCTCCCCCGTTCATGCTCTGTCTCTCTCTGTCCCAAAAATAAATAAATAAAAAAAAAGTTGAAAAAAAAAAATAAAGAGGAGGAAACGGGCTTTCTCCAAGGTTTTCCTGCGGAGGCCCTCATCCCTGGATGATTTTGCCTTAAACAGCACCCAGAAGCGATTGCATACACGCCCCCTGCGTGTCGAGCGTATTATCCATCGGTACGAGTTGGAGGGCTTTTATGAACTTTAGTTTTAGAGAAGCCGTGTAGCAGATTAAAGAATTCCAGCTTGGCCCTGTACCAGGCACCTTGGACCAGGCCTCTCTCGTAAGAGGCAGAAGCCAGCGCCTGACTTCTGTAACTAGTCCCTGCGCAGTGGAGACCATTTACCTCCCCAGGCTGACACGTTGTCCCCAGGGGGTCACGGACCCTCCAACCTTCCGAATGATTCCCTGCTAGAGGAACTTGCAGCAGCTGGGAGGCGCCCTCCTACGGGCGGCTGTCGGGCTGCGCCTAGCAAAGCAGCAAGGGCTCCCCTGACGCGCACGGTCAAGTGACTTACTGCTGGAATATTCGGAGCCGATGGAGGCCAGCCTCCAGGCGGGGCCTGGCGAACTTCCCACAGCTCTTTCCATCTCACCCTTCACCCTCTGCCTTTTCCTGGCGGGCAGCTGTCAGCAGCAGCCACAGGGGATGAGGTGGCCCCGGGGAGTGCGCACATCTGGCCTCCGCATCAGCTCGCAATGGGAAGTATCCCTCGGTTCATCTGCAGATGTTTGTGCTGGATGCCGCTCCCGGCCTCCACTTTCTAGGTGCTGGCTCGCCCCCGGCTCAGCACCCCAAGCCTTCGCCCCGAAGAATTCTGCCTCAGTCGCAGCACTGGCTCAGCCCCTCGGGCCAGCCTGAGCTCAAACCGCCGAGCCCATGAGAATCTCGTGTGCCAATTGTTTTTACAAGGTGGTGTCCTGAAACCCGACACCGGAAGACACAACACAGAGCTGCCAGCTCCACAGTTCAGGTCCTAACAGGATCCCTGGACCCCCGGATTCCCGGATCCAGAGGATAATCTGCACCCCAAACCCGCCGACCCGTGAGTCGGGACGTGTGGTTTCTCAGGTTGCGCGGGCATAGCTTCCGTTCTGCCAAATTCCTGGGTTTGCTCTCTCCTGCCAAGGTCAGCAGAAACTCAGTTAATCTGCTGGGTGAGTCCTAGCTGAGAAATAGCCAGAAGTAGGGAGAAGGCACTCATTAAAAAAAAAAATCTCCTACCTTGCACAAAAGACGGAAACGTTGTCAAGCCACATTTCCGACTTCGGTCGCAAGCGCACACCCTATTTTGCGTGGCCGGTTCCTCTGCTTTTAAGTTGCTGCAAGTGGAGAGGTTGCCACTGTGGTAAAACGACAAACTGCATTTGAAACACTGGAGAGCCTGGAGAAAGAGCAGACTCTCAAATTGCCGAGCGCTTTGGCTGGACAGAGCGCGCTGTCTGCTGTCCTCGGCTGAGACTGGTTACCAGGGGCGTTTGCTGGGCACCTTTTGCTTTCCAGCAGAAAGCCTCGGACTTCACAGGAAGGGGCCCTGGCTTGTTGGAACCTTCTGGAATGTCGGAGCAACCAATCTCTCTTCTGCTCAGCTACTCGAGTCTTTTCTTTCTTTCTCTGCCTCTTCTCACCTCAACCGGGAGATTAACATGCACTGAAATCCCCTTTAAAATGACCGCTTTTTCATTCCTGGGGCAAAGAGACCCAGATCTTAGACTAAGCCCTTTGCGGTCAAGTAGCTCGCAGAGAGGAAAAACAAAATCCACCACCAAAGGTTGCCCTCTGACCACAGCATATGGAACCAAAGCCCCCCGAGGTTCCCTTGACCATGGTCTTCTTTGATTCAGTGAAGCCCCTTCCTGTGTTGCAGAATGTCACTGTTGCCTCCTGGTCTCTGTCCTCACTTTGCCAGGGCAGGGTATCCTGAAAAACCCCTTTTTTCTAACGTTAAGCGTGCAAGAGAGTCAACTTTGGCTAAAGGCAAGGAGAATAATGTGTACAGAGAGGCCCTTCTGATTAAGTGAGTCATGCATATCTCAGTACATCACCTTTTTAATTCTAGGCAGATTTTTTTTTTTTTCCCCAGGCAGAATTTTAATCAGAGGTGAATCTTATTCACAGGGAAAGTCATCTCGTTTTTCTTCCGCGCACCAGCCTGCTGAGAAATACTTGGGATTTTTCTCTCTGCCCAGCTCCTAGCGTTCCTCTACTTAGAGACAGAGAGCTGAGGGTCTTGCAAGTCATTACTTTTATTGACATTAATATATCACAATATTCTGGAAATGCCTGGTTCTTCTGCCTCCTGGGTACTAAGCAGACACACATGAAGGGACCCGACCGATCTCAAATAATGAAAGGACGTAGTCCTCGATAAATAGGAATCAGATGAGTAACAAGCGTGATCGCTTGGATGGGATTCCACCCTTACTGCCAAGGCAGAGCCCCCAGGTGGATGGCAGGTCCTCAGATGGATGCCAGGACCTCTGTGCATTTGAAATGTAAAATATAAGCAACCCGTAGTTTCCTAGGCTAATGTGATTCCAAATGAAAGCGTAGAGTTGACAGGTTATTTATCAAAGTGTGGGGCCTGTTTTCGGTTTCAATCAGGGACCAAAATACAGGGTGTGGGCTCATTTCAGCGGGTCCCAAGATGACACAGTCGCGGTCCACCGGAGCCAGAAAGGACTTGGAAGATAAACTTGTCCCAGACCTTCATTTGACAGACGAGCTTCTGGGTCTGCTCAAGTTCACATGGCAAAGAGAGGAGCAGAGTGATTTTCGTGGCTTCGAACCAGGTGTTCTTCCCGCTCTGCCCCTTCCGGCACATACCCATAGATAAATCTTACAGGACCCGGCAGATCACGTCAGCTGGGCATTTTGCTTAAGGGTTTTGTTTCCTGTTGGGGAACATTTTAGGCGCAAGTAACAAAAACTGACTCTTGCTAAGCAGAAAAGGAATACATCAGGAGAGCGTTGGTTGCCCTCAAAGTTCATGGGAATGCTAAAGAAACAGGCTGAACAACAAGGGGTAGCGGGGGGGCTGGACGGCGAGGCTGCTAGAATGAATGAGTGCTTTTTTCTGCTCTTTGGTAACTCCACGCAAGAGTGAGGGTCCCTGGAGAGACTTTGATCTCCAGCTGGTTCATTGGTGTTGCAGGATAAATAAGCGTTGTTTGGGATTGTCCCGCGCAAGCACTCAGCGGATCAGAGACCCTGGAGAGAGGGTCCCTTTGGCCCTGCTTGAGTTACCTGCCCGGTGACGTGTGGACGCTGAACAGCCACAACCCACACGTGTCCTGCCTGCTGCTAGTGTTCACCAATATTTCCCGACCTCCTGAAGTTCCAGCACAGAGGACGGATACCTTTCCCATCACCCGAAATTTTGACGTAAACATGCGGCTCGATTAAATTATGAAATGAGCACCAGTGGTATGGGGCACTGGCAGAATGGAAACATTTAAGAGCCGGTATGTGAGTCTGCCCGTTCTCCCCTTCCTTCACCGTGGCAAAGCCGTGGGCCTCGTGTCCCCGTGGCAGCATCAGAATCTAAAGGAACCTCGGTCACCTGGGTCTCTGAGGGATGGTCATCAGCAGAGCCTTTGGGGCCGTTACAACAGCATATCCTAGACTCTTCTAACAAGTGCACCCACTTACAAAATGCCCTGCAGAGGGTTCATATTTTCAAGGGAACAGAGAGAAGTTAACTATCCCACCACATAACTTGGCGAGACATCCGGCGTGCAACTTAAAGCACCGTAATTATGGCGAAAAACATGGGGTAGCCTCTCAGTTTATCCCAATCCTGTTCAGACGTGCCTCTGCCTAATTTCACTCTGTCAATCCGACATGCCCAGCTTTAGAGGATTATTACTGGATAGAAAGCTAATGTACCTAGGATGTCAGGCGCAAAATGCCTCCAGTAGCAGCCAGCTCGGTTATATTTATTTACTCTTTTTACCCAGGGGGTGTTTGTACAAAGGAGGAATCGACGGTGACTTTGTGTAAGAAACATACGCCGATCCCTACACACGTGATTTGATGTCAGGGAAGTTCTGTCCGCACCAGAAGCTGGTATGATGCAGTGGGAAACTCGAAATCAAATATCATAGAGGCGTCATGAGATTATGCGTGCAGAAGTGAAACACGAAGGAACGTAGACATACACAGCTGGAAGTGGCTGGCTTCCCAAAAGGAGATAGAGATAGCTATAGGAATTAATTGAGTTAATGAACAAGGAATCAGTGGGTTGACTGAATTAACGAATAATGAATTATTGCACTAATGAATTACAACCAAGCGGCTAATCAGAGTTTCCCGGTGACTACATCTACTTTTTGTATATTGAGTTACAACCCCCCGATTTACCTTCAATCAGAAGACTCAGGTCATTCACTGGGAGGTGGGGTAGGGACGGAGACAGGTGGCTTGTCCTGGTGGGCCCAAGCAGTCTTGACCTCAAGCAGGCTGACCATGGGAGGAGCCCCGAGCTGGCTTCCCTTTCAGAGTGAAGAACGAGGAAGACATTTCTGCCGCTTACCTATTCCCACTTCTTGAGGATGCGGTCAAGGTAGCAAGCCAGGCACAAGGGAGAGGCTTTTGAGTAAAGTGCAGCCGAGGTATGCATCGTTAAATTTATTTTTCAGTACATTTTCCAGTGTTCTTTTAACACATCTGCTTTTCCCCTAAAACTGAGAACTTTGAAAATTAAGCAAAGTAATTCTTGTTTTCCATTCCCGGCCAAACTTCCTAGGTCACTTTTAAGCTTGGCCCTTCTCCAGGAGCCTCAGAAACCTCTCAATGTTAACTTTTTGATTTATGTTCTGTCTCCCATTTGGCATCGAAAGTAGCTGCTCTTGACCAAACTCTGTGCTCTGTGATTGGCTCTAAATTGGAAGGAAGATAAGTCCAAAGTAAAAACAATGTGATTTTTTTAAAGAGATTGTATGATGTAAGTCTAGGAGAAAAGTCCAGGTCTGCAACGCCGAAGCTCCAATCTGGGGGAGACTGGGGCCCCAAATGAGATGGCTTTTGGGTGGAGGTTGGGGGTGGGGGTTAGGGCAAAGGGGGTCGGTAAGTGGGAGAGAGAAAACAGGATTTAATCTGAGTTAACCGCAGATGTGAAATGAGAAGCCAAGAAAAGCCATGTGTCTGAAGGATAACAGAACTGAGTAAAAATAATTAGGACCGTAATTCAAAGCCTAGACCCAAGACCCACCACAATCTACTGTAGGAAACCTTTCTGATTCCAAGCAGCCATTTCTTCCCCTGCACGTGTGTGCACACTCACGCACACACACACGTCTTGTTCGCGTTTTATCTCTGGGACGGGATATCCTCCGATCTAACACTTGGAATCCAAACTAGGAGCATGACGAGTCGTTTGATGGGCCGGTGGAAGAAGTATTGTCCGCTGCACACGTTACAGATACGGGCTCTAAAATGGGAATGGGATTGTTTCCACCTGCCGGGGATACTCACGTCTGAGAATTCACGGAGGGCTAAACATCGCGCCGGGCGGATTGCGAGTGCTTGAGATAGGTTAGCGAGGAGAAACCCACTTAAGGCTCGGTGAGACCTGGCAAAGTAGGTATGATCACTAGCCACCAGGAAACTGAGGCCCCAAAGTGAAGTAATTTGCCCCAGGGTCACACCACAGGAGCTGACATTGGAGTCCGGCTCCTTTTCTGACTCCAGACCAGGTAGTTTATGCATGGAGAATCACTGACCTTTGCAAGCGAGCAAACAATGCCGTCATTCAAACGCCCCCCCCAATTGGTCATTCCGGTTTGTCACACAAGAACGCACGGTAATGGCTTCACGGGGAAGGAAATGCAGTGTCCTATAGACCCTTGCCACGAAACACATCAAGCCTTCATTAAGTTGTTGGGGTTTTGGGGGGTTGTTTTTTTTTTGTTTGTTTGTTTTTTACCTCATTTCTGTTTAAAAATAAATTGATTTAGCAATTTGCACAGTGCCTCCCTGGACCGTACTTGATGAAGCGGAACAATCACTTAAATGTTCAATTATCCTAAGCAGAAAAGGCCAGAGGAAGCTTGCACACGAACCACTCCCCTCCCCACTGTCAGCCCGACCTGGCCCAGGGTGGAGGCAGGTGCAAAGGTGGGCCCTCCACCTCTGTCACCTGAACCCGGCCAGGACCCTTCCCCAGCCCGGCCGCACAGAGGCAGGATGTGGAGCGGAGCTGTAAGCCCCCAAACCACACGCAGCCATCTCCTTCTGCAGAAAGAGACGCTTGACCTGTTTGCCTCCCCAGCAACCCAACCCTCACCGGGGCTGCGGCCGGTCTCCCCTCCCTGCCCTCTGGTTTACTCTGAATTTAGGGCCTGCGCTCTAACGCTGTCTTGATGCCTGCTTATTACATCACGCATACTCGTGAAACCTCGCATTCTTTTGCCTGTTTGCCCATTCGGGTGCTTTTTATCTTGTTTCCAGGGATGCCCCGCTAACGACACTGTCAGCTCCTGGGTGCTAGACAGCACCTGTCTTGCCACCATCACGCTGCCAGCATTTACATGGTCCCCGTCTAGAAGCCCCTGCTCTGTAGTAGTCGTTGGGTCAATGGATCGATCTTCCGTACTGCTTTAACATGCCATTGTTGTCTACTGTTCTCCTGGCCCCAGACCAAGTGTTCTTTTCCTGTCTTTTTTTTCTTTTTAATTGTGCGAGGAACACTTAACACGAGGTCTACACTCTTAACCGATTGTTAAGTGTGCAACAGGATGGTTGACATCGGTGAGGTGCAGCACATCCGTAGAGCTCATTCATGTTGCGTAACTGAGTCTTTATGCCCACCGATCTTAACTTGACCTTCACCCGTGCCCGCCGTCCTGGCCTTTGGAACCCCAGCGACGCCCTGTATTCTCCCCTCAATTCCGAATCCCTTAAAGAGCTCCCCACACATTCCAAGTCTGGATCGGCGCCTGAGCTCTCCCCCCTCACTGCCTGCTGGCTCCCGGCCCCGGAAATAACATCGTCTACGTCTGAGCAGCACTTTCCAAAGCCTGGAAAATGGAGTTATGCTTACCTGCTGCCAGACTCCACAGCATAAAGTGTTTATATTAACGAGCGACAGAACATGCCAGAGAGATTGCACCACGTACACGGCCTCCAGCAGCGGTAGAGAGTGTCCACCCCTAGATGCTTGTTAAAGTTCTGCCAATGTGAAAATTCTCTCCAAGTTTCTCATTTAAAGTTGCCGTTTTTAAAGATAACCAGAGGTATTCGCACTGTCTTTTCTGAGGCCTTACCTGTTTTACTTACTGATGTATAAAACTCCAGGACTCGGGACGTTCAATGTTTGTCTGTCAGAGTCATTGAAAATGTTTTGTAAGTTTCCCTTTGTGTTTTCGTTTTGTTTCTCTTGTTTTTGACACGGCAGAGTTTTAAAAAAATCTGAAGTTGACAAGTCCAGAAATGTTTTATTTTCTTGTATTGCTTTTATGATTCTTGAAAAGCTCTTACGATTATTGAAAGGCCTTTTCCCATCTAGTGCTTAGTTAACCAATCCCTCTCATTTTTATGGTTTATAATTTGATTTAGTAAGCGACATTAAATTCTTCAATCCTTCTAGAACTTTCCTTCATTTACACGACGAGGATTTCCCTTGATTTTTTTTTTTTTTCACCCCTGGAGAAGCAAATACCTACTGTGTCTTTCTGTCTAGATACATTCTGTGCCATGGATTCATATGTTGCTTAGGTCACCATTACCATATCATGTCAATTATTCTGAACCATTTTATATGCTTTAGTATTTGGAGGTACCGTCCTCCCACATTATTCTTCCATGTTTATTTTTGACATGAACTTTAGAATGTTCTTTCTAATTCCAAAATAAATATCATTGGGGGTGTTTATTGCCTGACTTTAAGGACTGACACCTTTAAGATACAGGCCCTTGCCATTCAGAAATGGGGAATAGCTCAGTAAATATTTGTTTTCCCTTCATAAATTTCGGTAGAGATTTTCATGTTTTCCATCCAAGCCCCCTGCGTTTCTTGTTAGCATTATTCCTTGACATTTTATGAAAAGTATGTGTGAGGGGAGGGTGGCCTGGACGGGCGAGGGAGTGAGGAAATGTGTGTATGTTGTGAGCGGCATTTTTCCCCTCCTGTGTTAGCGTGGGCTGCAGATAAGCCATTGGGTTTTGCTGAATTTAACTAATCCAATTGAATCTGAGTCTCTTACATTTATTAGACGTACATGATTATACAGAGTTCAGTAATTACAATTGGTCTTCTCTTTTTTCTAGAAGAAAATTCTAGTCAGATAGCCCCTTCCGCATCCCCACTGTGCCGCCATATTCCATCGTCTTCTTGCCTCTGTGGGTGCTGGGAAAACCACTCTCCTGCTGATGATTGCTCTGAGGGTTATTTGTCAGCGCTCAGTCGATCTGTTGCTTCTTTGAGGATAATCTCATTTTTCTCCTCTGGCTGCTTTCGAGAGTTTGCTTTGTCTTTCCCTTTTGCGTTTCTACTGTTGACAAGTACCAGTCGTGGATTTCCTTTTATGTATCTTCCTTGGACTTTCTGTCAGATCTCCTCACTGTCTCTCGTAGGTTCCTTATACTCTCCTGCCTCTACTTGTTTCATCCTGGAGTACTTCTTCTGACCTTTGTTTCAGGTCTTCAATCCTTCCATCAGCTGTGTCTCATCTGCTCTTAAATCCATCCACTGAGTTCTTCGTTTGGGGTTATTCTGTTTTTCAGTACCCTTCCTTCCCTCCCTCCTTCTTTCCTTCCTTCCTTCCTTCTTCTTTCTTTCTTTCTTTCTTTCTTTCTCTCTTTCCATTTTTAAATTTGCAGCATCTGGGTTATTTCTTATAGTTTCCAATCCACTGCCAGAATTGTGACGCTTGGTTTATTTCACCATGAACGTTGTAAACCCCCTTGTTTTACAGTCTGTGTCTGTAACCTCTGTCTTGAAGTCCCTGCGGGTCCGTTCCTGTTCTCAGCTGTTCTGCTGGTTCTGGCTCACATTGTGTCACCTCTCCACGTGCCACACTAGTTTTTACCGTTTGCTGGACATCGGACCTGAGCACTACATAGAGCGCTGAGGCCCAGAATGGACCATCTTCCTCCAGCCCCTCTTTGCAGCCTGTTGATACTGAACACATGGTCGATTTCCGTCCCACTGTTTCCTTTAGGCAATACATTCCAAACAGACATACTTAGTCTGAATACTCACACTCATGTTCCCTTTACCTCGTGTTAGAGTCGCCTTCCACGGGTTCGATGTAGGATTTTTCTTTCTGATTTTTTTTTTTTTTGCCCTTGAACAGGAAGACGCAGATGCAGAGTTAGTGTTTGCCAACAGGCCACCCATGTGGCAAATCCTTGGTTCTGCTCAACGGACCTTTGGGTGCTGGTACAATCACCCTGATATATCCAGGTCTAGAGGAAGCATTTGATTCCACAGCTGCTTGCGAATTTCCATGGTTTTGTTTATGTTTTGTTTTGTTTTGGCCAATCTTCATCCGTGGAGATTCTACGGACTCAGATGGAGTCTTCTCATGCTCTTATCTCTGAAACATGGGAAGGTACGATACAGGAAAAACCTCAGCCCGGGCACGTTCTGTTCTCCTCTTTGGAACACGTGCCCAGCAAGTGAGAAGTCTCCTCCCAGGAAGCTGGCCAGTCCTCCTCTGCTGGGAAGCGGAGTGTCCTCTGGGGGTTGCAGGCTCTGTGTGGATAGAGGAAGAGACTAAGGTAGACATTGCCCCAAACAGAGGAGTTTGGCCAGCTGTTCTGTTGGTTCATTCTCTGGCTCTCAGGGCTTAAGGGACATGGCAAAGGTTTGTCCTTCCTTTCATGCTCTAGAGGAGGAGGCTTAATGGACCTACATGAGGCGTCCTATTATGTTTGTTCATCCAGCACCACAGGCCCTCGGTTGTGAATTCCTTCGAGATTCTGGTCTGATTTCAGTTTATTGGATTTTTGTGCTTTCACAAATATTTTAGCGAGAATTTGGGAACTGTTGCATCAGGACTGGTAAGCTGATTCCATTTTAACCAGCTCAGCTATTTCTTGGAAACCGAATCTTTTATTAAACATTAGGAACTGCTGAGTTTGCAAGAGCAACAAATTCTCTGGGGACATGCTGAATTAATAAAGAGAGATGATAGTTTGGGACGAATCAGCCGTCAATTGCCAAGTTTATGGAGTCACAGATTTTCAAATATTCATGTTGTCTACGATGTTCGGCGTCCTGCAAAGGAATGTGACATTCCCAATGAAGTCACGTCTTTTCTTGCATCTGGGTGATGATTCCAAAGCGAACAGACGGTTAAAAAAAATTTAAGCATCTATTATTGAAATTGAAAGACATGGTATGTGCTATTTTCATAATAATTGGTGCCCTTTGTAGAATTCAATTGACTTCTGAGACACAGCAGGTATCCTACAGGCATTCTCCTCCTATATCAGAGAGCTTACAGAGATCATTATTTTCAGGAAATAAACATTTTAAGATATTTCTGTGGACAGTGTGGTTCCAAGCTTATTAACAAGTGGAATTTGAAGCATCCCTCCAGTAGTTGGGGCGCCTGGGTGGCTCCGTTGGTTAAGCGTCCGACTTCATCTCAGGTCATGATCTCACCGTTCATGGGTTCAAACCCTGCATCGGGCTCTGTGCCGACAGCTCAGAGCCTGGAGCCTGCTTCCAGTTCTGTGTCTCCCTCTCTCTCTGCCCCTCCCCTGCTCATACTCTGTCTCTCTCTATCTCAAAAATAAAATAAACATTAAAAAAAAATTTTTTTAAGACTCTAAGTTAACAATGCTGTGGAACTATTTGCATAGAACTCGGTCCTTGGCTGAGATGGATGTGGCATCGTTGTCTGGCTGGACCAGAACTTGGCCTCAGTGGGTGCATTCCTGGAAGCCCTAATTCTTCTCTGCAGGTCTCCTTTTTCGAGGTAATTTTGTTCCCCTTCCTATTGTTGTGTTATTCTACCACAGCTCTTAGGGGAAGTTCTGGTGGCCACATGGCATGAGTGTAATATTGATACCAGAATTCAGTCCCCATGAGAGAAAATCAGATTTTCACTGGGGAGTGGGGAAAATCTACCCAGCCAAAGACAATGCATGGGGAGCGTTCCCACAAAACCCAGAGACAAAACAAGTCATTAGTCGAATGAATACACAAAATCAAGATCATCACAATTATTTGATGTTCTTTTGAAAAGTCGTAGGCAATTCAATGAAATAAAAACAAAAGGAACAATTGAAATGAGGGAAAATTGTCAAGAGAATCACTAGGAATAACTCTAGAATTACAATGAGAATCCAGCAAGGTAGCCAGATACAGCATAAATATTAAAGAGCCAATTTTTCTAACACAGTCCAACCAGTCAGAACTATGGAAAAAGACCTCATTTCTAAGAACAACAAAAATATAAACGATGCAGGAATAACCTTAATAAGAAACATACGGGATTAAACCAAATTACTGAGCACTAAGATGGAAACTGATTAAATGGAGAAGCCCTATCATGCTCTCAGATGGCAAAATAAATAGAGTAAAGGCACAGATTTATTTCTTCATGTTTGCCGTCGGACCATCACGCCGTCTGGAGCCCGCTTAGCACAGTGGTTGAGAGCAGGGTCTGGAACAAAACTGCTTACAGCGGTCGCCCATCTCAGCCCACAGCTGTGTGACTAGGTGACCTTCTTAGCCTCTCTGTGCCTCAGTTTTCCCGTCAGTAAAGTAGAATGATAGTGGTAGCTATTCCATACGTTTTTTGGGAGAAGTAGTGAAAGTGTCGACATTCGTCAAGTGCCTTTCTAGCATGTGATAGGTATTTGTTAAATTAAATTGACTAACCAGGCCAGAAGCCTGTGGGCAGTGACCACATCTTTCTGCTCCCGGGATCCAGAGGTCCCTACTTGGTGCCTGACACATAGATGCTCGAGAAATGAAATGTTCCCCGAAAGGCACAGAAACTGGTCCACGTTGGGCTGTTTCACTGCTATTTAATCTTTGCTGATTTGACAGTCACACATTTGCATCTTGCTTGGATGTATATCTCTTTGATTATTAGTGAAGCAGATGGATGTTTTTTAAATTTTTTTAATGTCGATTTATTTTTGAGAGAGAGAGACGGAGGGAGACACAGAATCCGAAGCAGGCGGCAGGCTCTGAGCTGTCCGCACAGAGCCCAAGGCAGGGCTTGAACCCACGAACGGTGAGATCACGACCTGAGCTGAAGTCGGACGCTTAACCGACGGAGCCACCCAGGAGCCCCTGAAGTGGATAGATTTTTTTTTTTTTTCAAATGATCATTAGCCACCGATTTTCTGCTTGTGTTCATTTCTGTCTCTGCTTTTGGCCTTTTCCTCGTTTAACCATTGAGGTCCTTGTGTTTTTCTCATAAAAGAAAGACCCAGCATACTCTGTTCGTAAGTGTTGTAGATACTTTTCCTGGTTTGTTGTTTGATATTTAATTTCATCTGTGCTGGTCTTTAACCACAGAGGGATGGCATGGAGAGACTTAGAAAGCCCTCATGCAGACCTTTGAAAAACACTGACTTCTGTTTACTTTTATTCTTTATATGGTCTGAGTTTTAAAACTCTTAATTCTGCAATCCATCTGTACCTCTTTTGGTGCGTAAGATGAGAATCAAGGATCACAGCTATTTTGGGGGGGCCCCAAATACCTCGCTTTTAGGAAGCTCACAATGATAATGGGGGCGTGATAGGTCGAGGTGAATCTCAACCCGGAGACTGTCTCAACCTGACGTTGTCTCTAAAAAGCCAACACGCTCAATTTAATAATTTCCTGGGTTTTGGCCTCAGCCAATTACTTTGGAAAACCACTCTTGCAATCCACATTTTCCCGCATAAACAACTCTAACCCGGAGGTTTTCAGCCAGGCAGATTTTGCACACACACGCATCCCTGCCCCCACCCCCGACCCGAGGCGTATTTTGTAATGTCTGGAGACAATTTTTGATGGTCACCATCCAGGAGGGGTGAGAGTCATTCTACTGGCACCTGGGGAGCAGAGGCCCGGGATGTTGCTAAACACCCTGCAAAGTCCAGGCCACCCCCACCCCCACCCCCACTGCACATAATTATCTGGGCCAAAATGTCAATGAGGTTGAGGTTGAGAAACCCTGTTTTAACCTGAAGAACGCAATCCAGCTAAAATCAGATGTTTCTGGGATGTCCGAGGCTATGTTTGGAATGTCAAAAGGAAAATACCACGACGGGAGCCCTTAAGGTTCCCTCTGAGCCTCGTTTGTTCTCCTCATTTCAGATTTGACCCTTTGAGGGGAGGGAAGGGCGGATCTGAGAAGATCATATGGGGCCAGAGGTCATCAATGGAGGATCTGTGAATGTTTCCCCGGCAAACCAGCTGTGGGCGACCTCCCAGAGTGCTGCCCAGCCACACATTAGGAAGTCTAGAAAATCTCCTAGGATTTATCAAGCTTGGAAACATTGGTCTCGTATATTCTGTCAAGTTTCACCAGGATTTGAAATCCCTTGGCTACTGAACGTGGGTCCTGGTACCCGGCATCCTAACTAGATTCCCAGGCCCTATGTATTAAGTTCCCCTGTACTGACGTAAAGTATCTCCGTAGCATATCCTACGTTCTTATTTACCAGGGCTTATTTCTAGACCAACCTATTACTTTGCAGATCCTACAGACTTAAATACTGCAGCTTTACAACTGTGTTTCAATACCCAGTTGGACAAGGCTTAATTGTTCCTTCCAGCATCACTCAAGCAAATTTTTTTCTTCTTCATATTCTCGTTTTTATTTTTCCATATGGAATTAGACTCCATCTGTCATTTCATTAAACGTTTCACTGGGATTTTGACTGAGGACGGATAAACGAACAGAGCAAGGGGTTCTCTTTCTCTCAGACATTGATGGCGGGAGGGTAAGTTGGATGAACCTTCTGGAAAGCAACTGGACGGCATGTATTAGGTAAGAGTCTTTGAGATATTCATGGTGCCCTGGACCAGTAATTCTACTTCTGGGAGACAAGAGCCACACACAAAAATTGCGCAGTCATTTGCTTTAGCTCTATTTTTAATAAAATAAAAATGGAAGCAACCTAAAAGTGGAAGAATGTTCCTCTCGGATGGTATATCCAATCAGGGGACTATTAGGCGGCATTGAAATTATGTCTGCAGTAAGATTTTTAAAAATATTCATGGAAGGTGTTCAGACTAGAACTTTACGTTAAGGGCTGGAAGCAAAATTGCACATTTGATGTTAACGATGTTAAAAACATGTAGGTGCAGAGAAAGATGTTGGAAAGAAAGACGCCAAGTGCTGTTAGTAGATGTGTGGTTATTTATTTATTATGGGTGGTTCTTTTTCTTCTTGATGAAATTTCTTTCAAGAAAATTTCACTTCAATTTCATCGAGAAATTTCTTCTTTTTCTTCTTTCTCTCTTGTGTATGGTAAGCATGTGTTGCTATCGTAAGAAAAGGTTTTTAACGAACTATTGATAGAATCAAGGAGAAACACAGCCTGGACCCAGAGGGAGTCAGGAAAGGAGGAAAGGGCGTTGAGTCTTGTCAGGAGCCAGGGTATGGACTGGACCCAGGCCTCCCTGACAGAAAAGGCCACAGTGACCACCCTGGCTCCTTCTGTCACAGTGGATGTGCCCATCTTCGATTCTGTTCCTAAAAGTTCTGTTGTCATTCTTTTTTTTTTTTTTTTTTTTAAGATTTTTTAAAAAGCTTATTTAGTTTTGAGAGAGCAAAAGAGACAGAACACAAGCAGGGGAGGGGCAGAGAGAGAAGAGGGGGCCACAGGATCCAAAGCAGCCTCTAGGCTCTGAGCTGTCAGCACAGAGCCCAACGCGGGGCTCAAACTCAAGAACTGTGAGATCATGACCTGAGCTGAAGTCGGACGCTCAACTGACTGAGCCATACAGGTGCCCCTGTTATCATTCTTACTCCCCACGTCCAGGGAGAATGGAGGAGTCAATCCAGACCCGTTCTAAGTCAGGCACTGCCGTACCTTTCCCAGAGTGTAGATGCTAAAGTGATCCAGTTCGTTCCACAGGCACAAGAATCTGTGTTCTCAGCCTCCCCTGGGTCCCAGGCTCTGTGGTACATCCTTTACCCTTGTCCCCTGCCTGCACCTTCCTGTCCTGGCCATTGGGACTGGTACGTCAAGCTTCCGCCCTCCTCAGCAGGGGCCTCCCTCCTACTTCTAGAACAACAGAGAGGCATCAGCAGTGAATGTCCGCCACCTCCTTGGCCTATTTTACCGAACTCAGTGGGGTCACTGTGCCCACTTCTGCCCAAGGCCCCCCCCCATGGGGGGACCTGGATCCCACCTCCCTCCTCCTTTGCCCTCTAGGGCTGTGCCACCTCAGTTCAGCCCTCTCTCTGCCTCTCCTCTGCAACTTCTTACCGGCAGGCTCCCAATTCTTGGCCTATAAACTTGCTGACGACTGACCGATCCTTAAGACAATTAGCTTACTTCTCTTCCAACCCATTGCCATATGGCTTCTGTCTCCTCCACTTTGAAGGCGTCTTGGCATCTCTTTGACTGAGATCAACACTATCTTCCTAGTTGGGAAACTCAGGAGCCCTTCTCTTTCTTGACCTTTGACTGTATTTAACACACATACCCCCTGTCTTCGTTTTGAAACTCCTTCCTCCTTTTTAAAAACGTAACAGCTTTATGGGGATATAATTCACACCCCATCCAATTCACCCACTTGGTGTTCTATTCATTGGTTTTGGTTTTGTGGTGTGTGTGTTTATTTTAGTGAGCTTTGCGCCCAACGTGGGGCTTGGACTCACAACCCTGAGATCAGGAGTCATATGTGGAACCGACTGAGCCACCCAGGCACCCTGGTTCATTGGTTTTGACATTTTTTGGTCCTGTCTTCTCTTCTTCTTCCAGTGTCTTCTTCCAGTGTTCCCCAGACCACCCTCCTCAGCTCTCTTGACATATCGTGCGAGTCCCGAACTCGAGGAGGTCTTGACTCAAGCCTGTGATTGCAACCCGGCAATGACTATTGCCAAACCTCAATCCTAGGCTTCAGTCCCGCAGTTACATCTTCCAAATGCACAGAGCCGCCCCCTTAGCCTCCAAGCACTTCAAATTCTGTGGGTCCCAAATTCAACGTGTCTTGCCCTTCGTGCCCACTCACCTGTTCTGCCATCAGAGATGCTCTTCCTCTGACGCACATGTCAGTGTCGCTGCCTGTCGCTCAAGGGAAGCCTCATCCTTCTGTGTTCCTCCCTCGCCCTCCCCCTCCATCTCCGGCCTGTCGCCAAGCTCTGATGATTCTAAATTCCTAGGCACGTCTTGTCTGCACCCCCTGCCCCCAATGCCTGCACTATTCCCTTAGTTCACACATTACCACCGTTCGTTTTGACTCTTGCAGAGACCCCCCCCCCACACACACACACCTGCCCGGGCTCCCACCTCCAGATTTGCTATCAGGGCTCCTTTCCTAAACCACAGGCATAACCACGATCTTGCCGGCCAAAGAGCCATCACTGGTGTGTGCCTAGTGCACTTCGCACAACAGATCAAGCCCAAACACGGGAGTAGAATTTCAGGGTCCTGCAGGAGCAGAACCTTGTCTGCCCTGCCAGCCTCACGCCCCTCTCCTCCTGCACACCCACCCCTCCACACGCATCCCACATGTGTGATGCTCCCCACACGTGCCTTCCGTTTCAACCTCCACATATTTGAAACCGTTTGGAATTTCCTCTGCTAGGAACCTCCCCGTAGGATCTCTCTCATCCTCTAAGATGTAGGTTGAGGTAGACACTTGCCCCCTAAGTTCCCACGGCGCCTTGTGCCTCAGCCTATTTCGGCATTCCCGCGGTTTGGGGATCTTGGTACACGTTCCTGTGCCCCCAGCAGAATGTGAATTCTTCAAGGACAGGTACCCCTGGGGTACCTCTGGGATCCTCAGTATCTAATACTACACGCACGAAAGGAAAGAAAGCAATAACTGCTGATTAATTGCACGAACAAGTGAATGAATGAATGAGTAGATAAATGAATGGACGAACGAAATGAGCAAATGAACCTTTCCAACACAAGGACATGACTTGCTAAGGGCAAACAGGAGTGGCTCAAATGCTGGACCTTGAAAGGAAAAGCTGGCTTGGTCAAGTCCCTGCTGGGGCACCTCAGGCCAGCATACGCCACGGCGGCTGCCATGACTTTGACTTGTCTTGTGGACCAAGCTGATTTAATAATGAAGCTTTCAAAGGGGCCGTTTGCCTCAGGGGGCAAGGACTTAGTAGGTCACCGTGAGATGATGAATCACTGCCTTCAAAGCAGAGAAAACTTGCTACCGTCTCTTAAAGGCGTGTTTAAATCGTGTTGGGTGTGGTAGGATTCGGAACCCACCCTGAACTTCGGAGCTAGCCGGACCCTCCGACTGACTTCTTTGTGCCATTCACATTTTAAATAAGATTGTGGATATGTTTGCTGGAATGAATCAAATCGACTCATTCTACTGGCAGCCGGGATGGTTCCAAGCCGGTTACTATGGAAATGAATTTTTTACTTCTGTGGTTCCTTCCTGATTTTCAGGCTGTACAGCAACATTTGCAATGCTCCTGTGAATTTCTCCCCAAAGAGAGGAATGGATGAGAATAGAATCATAGGGACAGAGAGCCAGGGATTTGTCATAGTCAAAAACATTTGGCAAATCTCTTTGCTCCAGGTCAGTGCATCTCAGTCTTGTTTATTTGTTTTGTTTATAGTGTATGTGCTAAGCTCAGCACTTTCCTGAGCTGGCTCACTCTGCCCTGACACAACTCCCTTTCGAAGACGAGGACAATGTTATTTTTATTTTTATTTTTTTACAAGTCCCAACGTGCACTACCACCAGCAAGGGGCTGATCTGCCCCCAAGTCGGGAGCATGTTGACTCCATGTTGACCCCATGGCCCCAGCGCCCACCTTCCCCAGCCCCAGGGTCTGTGTCTTTGTTCAGCTTTTTATTCCAACGGTGTCTGTGGCATTCTGTGGCATGGTAGGGTGATGCTTCAGCCCTGTCCGGTGCGTTGATGGAGGGCAGGGAAGCAGGAGGCACACCTGTAGAGATGTAGAAAGTGCCTACATCTCCTCTCGCTCTTTGTACTCCTAAGAAGAAATAGGAGTCCTGTGCCACGAGAGCCTTATAATTTGGGGACTTAAGACGCTCCTGGGTTCTGAAACATCTGAAGGTAGCTTCTCGTTCCTGATCCCATTCTATATTGTTAGAGAAACAGGGGTTCGTTCATTTATTCATGTATCATCAAGTACTTTTGAGTACCTGTTTTGTGCCATACGCTTTTCGAGATATGAAAGTGAACAACAAAATGTGTGCGTGTGTGCCACTGTTTTTTGTTAACGTTTATTTATATTTGAGAGACAGAACACAAGCAGGGGAGGGGCAGAGAGAGAGAGGGAGACACAGAATCCGAAGCAGGCTCCGAGCTCTGAGCTGTCAGCACAGAGAGCCCAATTCGGGGCTCAAACTCACGAACTGTGAGATCACGACCTGAGCCGAAGCCGGACGCTTAACCGACTGAGCCACCCACGTGCCCCTACCACGATTCTCATGGAATTTAGTGTGGGGGAGAAAAAAAAAAATGATCCAATAAATATCTAATAGATCATTGGTAAGTGCTATGAAAAAGAGAGACGCATGAGGGAATAAAATATGGAGGGGGTCCTATTCCAAACTGGATGGAAAAAGAAAACCTCTCTCAGAGGTTAGCAACAATCCAGAACTAGTTTAACGTAGCCAGGACCCGCAAGATCCCCAATGTGTCCGAAGCCGAAGTGTTGAGAATGGGGTTTAGGAGACACAGTTGCATTTAAGCGGACAGTAGGCTGAATAAGGATCCATCAAAGATGTCCACATCCTAATCCCTGGAACCTGTTGCTGTGTTACTTTACAGGGTAAAAGGGGCTTTGCAGATGTCATTAAGTTAAGACCTTAAGATGGGGAGATGGGGAGATTATCCTGGATTATCCAGGTGGACCCAGTG
Organism: Herpailurus yagouaroundi; assembly: GCF_014898765.1. Lineage (NCBI taxonomy): Eukaryota > Metazoa > Chordata > Mammalia > Carnivora > Felidae > Herpailurus > Herpailurus yagouaroundi. Next base: position 14,539,302 of record NW_024412447.1, on the reverse strand, counting down.
TGATGACAAGGGTCTTTATAAGAGGGAGGTGGGAGAGTTCGATGGATAGAGACAAGATAGAAGGAAGCAGAGGTCAGAGATGAGAGAAGATGCTAGACTCTTGTCTTTGAAGTTGGAGGAAGGGGCCATGGGCCAAGGAATGCAGGCAGCCTGGAGAAACTGGAAGAGACAAGGAAACAGATTCTGCCCTTCATCCTCCAGAAGGCACACAGCCCCCCCGACACCCAGATTTTAGACTTCGAAACTCCCATCATTGTAAGAGAAGACGTTTGTGTTATTTAAGCCCTGAGTATGTGGGCAACTTGTTACAATAGCAGCAGGACACTAATACAGGGGTCAGATTATGTAGGACCTAGTATTCTTATAGGTAAGGATACTGACCTTTCATCTGAGTGTGAATCAAAACCACGGGAATGTTCCACGCAAAGGAGAGCTGTGATCTGACTTGTGTATTTACAGAGTCGTTTTGGCTCATGAGCGGGATACAAACTCAGAGAAGGAGAAGTTGAAGTCTGGGGACCAGATAGAGAGAAGTGGTGTGGGGGCAGTGGGGGGTGGGGTGGGTAAGGAGGAGTCACACTAGGAATATTCCAGAGGCAGAAACAGCAGGACTTGCTGATGGACTGGACTGAAGAAATACAAGGAGGACAAGTAGAGAGGATCTTTCCTAGAAACTAGCTAGAGCACCTGGGGGAATGGAATTACCAACACTGAAATGCAGAAGATCGGGAGGGAAGGAGTCTGGGGTGTTTTATTGTTGGCTATTTAATTAAAATTGGTTTTTGTTATTTTTAGAGGAAGGGAGGGTTTAAGAATTGTTTGGGACTTAATTTTGAGACGGTCATTAGATGCCCAAGTGAGACATTTAGTAATCAGCTTTATATACAAGTCTAGAACTCAGGTGTGAAATAATAGTGTGTGTATCTGTATATATAAATTCCCCTGGTTCTTGGCACAGAACTCCTAAAATCCTTGTAATTTTCCGAAGTGATATGAGAACTAGAGGTATCTTTTATTTTAATATTTAGTCTTTGACCCAGGTTCCTGACAGAGCTCCTAAGTGGGAGCTCTGGGTTCTGAGTTCCCTGAGTTCTATGAGCTGTTCTAGCAAATAATTGTATCCAACGTGGGGAGCTCATGGAACCTCCAATTTGTCACCAAATTGGACAAAAGTTGTAGGTAACCTGGGGATCTTGGTAACCTGGTAACTTGGCATCTGAAGTAGGAGGCAGTCATGGGGGGAGGGGGCGCTGACCCCTTAAGCTGTGGGATCTGTGCAAATTCTGGCCAGTGTCAGCTTTGAATTGAATTACCAGGCAACCAGCTGGTGTCGCACGGAATCTCTCAGTGTGGGAGAAAACCCACCACCCGTGGGGCCAGAATGTTGTGCATGTAGTAATAAGTGTGAGTCAAATAGCAACACAGGAGGAGTGGGTCTTTCCAACTCATCAGGGGAGGAGCTGGAGCAGAGAAATAAAAGAATTCTTGACAGAGAGCCAGATGGGAAGGGAGGAGAAGGAGGAGAAGAGACGGAAAGGAGTGTGTGGAGGGGGGACTGACCCTTGGGCCATTCCTGAACTCAGAGGCTGTGAGAGCCACGTGGCCACAGAAAGAGCAAAGTGCACTCACCAGTAATGATGAAGCGATCACGTTCCTTCCGAGCCAGAATACAAGCCAGTAGAGGAAATCGAAATCAACCCGAGGAGAGTGCAGTAGAATGTGGAATTAGCACAGTGCCCAGTTAATTTCTTTCCTGGCCTCCCCTTTGGTTAATGAGTTCAATTCAAGGACCCAACTCATCAACCCTGCGCAATTGTTGGAGAGCGCGAAACTCTCTAAACCTCTGCCTTGTTGTGGGTTTCACTTACAGTATGTGTTCAGAGCAGAGCCGGATATAGCCCAAGTGTGTCGTCTTCCAGAGCGGCTATTATTTCACTTCCCCATCGGATCTGATCGGGCTCCGAGCCTCTCTCACCAGCGTGGCAAGAAATCTGATCTCGTCCACATTTCAGGAATGCCTCCTAATCCCTAGAGGCGCGTGAGAAACCCCCGAGTGGTACCTGGATCGCTCCTGTGGAAGTCGCCATAGTTACCTTCCTGCCCGTGGCTCTGGGATGATGCTCTGGGCTCCTCGCTGCATTTCTTGGGCCCACATGCTCCCTCCTCCTCCTCAGAGCATCATTTCCATTCGGGTGTCACTCTCTAAGCCTGAGAAAAGACTGGCCGGCCCCACAGCATCTGGCGCTCAACCCGTCTGGGAAATAGCGACAAGGAAGGCCAGGACTCTACCAGTAGGGACTCCACAAGTCGTGCCCTTTCTCAGCCTCTGAAAAGGAAGCTTCTACCCATAGGAAACCAATTCTGCCTTTCCACCGCTCCAAGGATTTCCCTCCCCTCCCCTACAAGGACCTTCTCCTCCCCACCAGGCTTCACAGGGCAGCGTGGGCAGGGATGTCTCCCGGATGCCGGACCACTCCATGTTGGGCGCCGAAACTCTACAACCATTAACGGCCCCCCAGACCTGGGGACCCCCGCTCAGAGCACAGGGGGAAACATTCTTCTGATGGAGAAGAATTCGTCTCCTCTTTCTCTATTGCAATTCATTGCAGTATTTTATGATTTTATATAGCACCCTTAAACTAAACACACACACCCTTGAAAGAAGGCGACTCTGTTTTGGTCTCCCAGTGTCCCCAAACTCTGTTCTTCCATCATCGGGTGAAAACATGGTGGGATTTTTCTGGTTGCTCTTACTAAAAGTGTTCTGTGCGATGGTTACTTTCAGTCAAGTAAGAGTCGTTAACGCGCCGGACCAGAACCCTAAATCGGATTTAAAGTCATCATTTCTCCCAGAGCCCTGGCTCCGGGGAGCCCCCAGTTTGGGTGGGGGGAATCCTCTCTGGATCCCATCTGGTTCTCCCACTGCTCTTCCTCCAGCTCCACAGCCATGGTTTCAGAGCCAGCAGGGACGGGAGCAGGGGTGCGGTAAAGAAGAGGGGGGTGTTCTAGCCGCTGACACCGCTGTGATGTCCAGGCTCGGCTCTCCAGGCTTGGGCATCTGCTTAAAGCCTCTTTCTCACGTGGGCATGTTCATGTTTTCCAGGACACCCCCTGCACTCTGCACTCAGGACCTCCCCCCTGCAGTTCCCGTGTGAAGGCTGCCACTTCCCTCTGCCTCAGCCCCTAGGGATTTGGGTGATACCTCTAGCTCCTCTGCACCGAGATCCCTTGTCCCCTCTAGGTGGCTGTCTAGGAAAATCTCCCCGTTTCTCTTTTACTCTCACACAACACCTCTGATTCCAGATGTGCAGGTTTCCCACATCACGCAATTCCGCTACTGACTGCGTGGAGACAGCATCAGATCCCACAGGCTAAAGGTTCAGCCCCACACAACTGCTTCTGCCCACCCCCCCCCATTCATATGCCGTTCGAGGGTCTCATCATTATCTGTCACCTGTACTTCCAACCGAGCAGCTATAAATCAGGGTTCCCGTGACCCCCTCCTTGGGTTCAATAATTTGCTAGAGCAGCTCACAAGATTCAGGAAAAGAGTTTACTGATGATTGCCGATGTATCAGAAAGGATACTTCAAAGGATACAAATAAACAGCCAGATGAAGAGATACCCAGGGTGAGGCCCTGAGCTCAGCAACTTCTGTTTTCACGGAGTTGGGGTGCGCCACCCTCCTAGCACACAGATGTGTTCACCAACCCGAAAGCTCCCCACACCCCGTACTTTGTGGATGTTTATGGAGGCTCCGTTATGCAGGCATGATGGATCATGATAGGAATTTCCAACCTCTCTTCTCTTCCTGGAGGATATGGGGCTGAAAAGCTCCAAACTTCTAAGCATGGCTTGTTTGTTTGTTTAATTTGTGTTAAGGACATTTGCTTCATCGTTTTCTCTCCTTTCAGCTTTATTGAGATAGACGTCACGAATCAAATGACAAAGCGTATAGCATGATGATTTGTATACGTATATGTATGTATCATGAGAGAATGCTCACCGTGTGCCAGGTAACATATCCATCACCTCATACATTTACGCATGTGTGTGCGTGTGTGTGCGTGTGTGTGTGCGTACTGAAGCTTTACTCTTAGAAAATTCCAGTTATACAATACAGTAATGCCAACTATAGTCACTTTGATATATATTTGATCCTTAGACCTCATTCATCTTACGACTGAAAATGGTACCCCTTTCCCTGACTCTTCCTATTTCCCACACCCCCAGCCCCTGGCAACCGCCACCCTACTCTGTTTCTATGAGTTTGACTTTTTTGTTGTTGCTGTTTTAGATTTGATATGTAAGTGTGGGGTGATATGGTTATCTGTCTTTCTCTGGCTTAATCCAGTCAGTTTAATGCCACTCGGTCCATTCACGTTGTCACCAAAATGGCAGGATTTTCCTTTTTTCACGACTGCATAATATTCCCTTTTATATGTATATGCCACATTTGCTTTATCCCCTTACCTGTTCCCTTATCTGTTGATGGACACTTAGGTTGTTTCTGTATCTTGGCTATTGTGAAGAATGCAGCATTGAACACGAGACAGCAGATATCTCTTCAAGATAGTGACTTCATTTCCCCCAGATATATACCCCCAAGTGGGATTGCTGGACCATACGGTACTTCTGTTCTTACTTTCTCAGGAGCCTCCGTACCATTTTCCACAGTGGCCGCACCAGTTTGCATTCCCACCAGCCGTGCACAGGTTTCTGCACAACCCAGTCAATACTGGTACCTCTTGTCTTTTTGGTAATCGACATCCTAACGGGTATGAGGTGCTATCTCATTGTGGCTTTAATGGCTTGGCCCTTCTGGTGGCCAGCCCCCATTCTGAAGCCGTCCAGGAGATCCCAAGAGTCACCTCATTAAAACAAAAGACGCTCCTGTCTCCAGGGAGATTCCAAAGGAGTTAGGAGCTCTGTGTCAGCGACCAGGCTGGAAGACCAAATACTAGAACAAAAAAACCGCTCCCATTGTTCTTATCATGGAGGAAATTTCAAGGGTTTTAGAAGCTCAGTGCCAGGAACCAGGGGCAGGAACCAACGTAAATGTTTTCTGTTATTTTACAGTGGCCGTCCGGATACTCCCATACCAGCTCTGTCTCATATGGCCCATCTGGTCCATGAGGAACTTGTCTTGTGTGTACAGGGGCTATTCTTTCAGTTTGCCCAGGACTGTCCTGTGCGTGACTGTTTGCCCAGCATAATACGTTCATGCACAAAAGGGCCCCACTGGGGATGAAGAAGGGATGTGGTCTCTCTACCTGTATCCACAACTTCTGGAGTAGAGAATACCCAACACAACCTCTCTTCCTTCCTTCCCCCATCCTGTCCTCTACCCCTTAGCCAGCCTTTTAGATTTCCCAGGCAGACATCACACCACAGTCCCCTCTGTGCTTGAGCTGCAGGAGTCTCACGGGAGACCCTCCGCAAGGCTTGAGAGGAAGGGCGGGTGTCCCCCTCTTCCCGTTTCCAGGAAGGAGGACTCACAGCCCGCTGATGGCTCTCTCTGAGTGTTCTCTCCCCAAAATGGCACCAACCCCCGTGGTGGGGGTGAGCACCCAGAGCCCAGTAACAAGCTTCCCTCACCTTCCTCTTCATTAAGTCCTCACGGTGCAGGTTCACTCGAATGTGAGCCACGTGAGAGAGAGGACTTTATTTTGTTCCCCATCCAAATCAGAGCCTCATATAGAGGAACCATTTAGTATTTATTTGTGGAGGGAAAGATAAATGGGAATGTCTGGCATCTCACTTTGGAATGTAGTTTCTATTGTCCTTGGGTCATAGCTCAAACTCTGTGTGAGCACATCATTAATCATGGCCGGGTGTAATTTTATGTAAATGCCTCGGTGTGATAATATCATATATATTGGGTAATTTTTTAGTGCTGCTTTATTCTTTTCCTTTTGACTGAACTCTCTATTTCTCCTCTCCTTTTTAAAAAAAATGTTTATTTTTGAGAGAGACAGAGAGAGAGAGAGGAAGAGAGAGAGAGAGAGAGAGAGGAAGAGAGAGAGAGGGAGACACAGAATCCGAAGCAGGCTCCGGGCTCTGGGCTGTCAGCCCAGAGTCCCATGCGGGGCTCGAACTCACGAAGCGTGAGATCATGACCTGAGCCGAAGTCGGACCCTTAACCCACTGAGCCACCCAGGTGCCCCTCTCTGCCTCTTCTCTCCAGTCTTTGTTTCCCTCAACCTTTGTTCATCAGGCACATATATACAAAATATATATACTTACACACGCACACACACACACACTGTTAAGACCACGTTATACACATTTTTACGTAGCATATCCACCTTATGGATAGCCTTTATCATTTATTAAATACTCCTATGCATTCGGTAGTTACTGGCTTCTTGTCTATTTCACCGGTATGTCTTTTTTTTTTTTTTTTTTTTTTTTTTTGGCCAATGTTATGTTGACTTGTTACAGTAATGGTTCTCAAAGAATGTCCTGTAGCCCAGCAGCATCAGCATCACCTGGGTACTTGTTAGAAATGCAAATTGTTGAGCCCTATCCCAGACCTTGCAGATCAGAAACTCTGGGGGGGTCCGGCAATCTGTTTTAAAGATTTTAACAAGCCCTCCCAGGAGATTCTGATGCATGCTAATGTCTGAGGGTGCATTCAGATGGTTTTCCAGTACATGCTGATGTGTACACGATCTCATTGGGCGAATTCCCCCTAATTAGCTTTTGTATTCCAGACTTTCTTGGCTCATCTTGAGCATTTGTTCTTTCAAATGAGCATTAAGATAATTTCATCCAATTAAAAAAAAAAAAAAAGCTTGTGTTTCCAATGGGAAATTGCAATAAATTATATATTCGTGTTGAGGTAATTGGCACTTTTGTAACATTAAATGTTCACATTTGAGATTGTAAAACGTCTTCTCATTTATCATAAATTGGATTGTATTGGTTTATTTTCATAAAACTTCTCTGACTTTCTTGTCAGATTTATTCCTGAATAATTTATAGTTTGGGACCACTGTATTGGGTTAAATCCTTCTTCCATTTCTATTTCTAGATTCTCCTCATTTCTAGAATTGGGAGAGAACCCTAAGACAAGTAAATATTGCACATAGTCACTTTGTTAAATTCTCATTAATTCCAGTAGTTTGTAATTTTCAACAATGACATTTCCAGCACAAATGTAACTCTGTTTCTTTTTCTCCTGCCTTTATACACTTCTCCACTTTGTTACGCCTGCTTTCACTAGAACTTGCAAAGCAGTGCTGAAAAATATAGCAAAAGCACACGCACCTGTCAGATTCTTGTTTAATTCGAAATGGCTCCACTATTTCAATGTGTGGAACAGTATTTACTATTGGACTTTGGTGATCTTGAGCACATTTAAGTGGTTTCCTTCTAGCTTTATTTTAATCAGGATTTTTGTTAGCGGCTGTTGATTTTTATTAGATGTCTTTCTAGCATCTATTGATATGTTCCTGTGTGTGTGTGTGTGTGTGTTTTCCTTTAATGCATCGTTCTCATGTTTTGGAGTATCTTTCTGCAAGCATGAAGGAAACACAAATTACTATCTCAATAAATTTTTCTTATTAGTTTCACTTAAAAAAAAAAAAAAAAAGAACCAGGATTCCAATTGCTTAGTTGGATATCTGAAGCCCAGAAGCCACGGGGAAAACATGAGTGTGATGAGCCAGAACACAAATGCGGGCGCGCCTACTCGGGCGGCTTCCTCATCTTTGACCGGGGAAGCCAAACAAACTGACGAATATTAATAGCTGGGGACAGTAATGGCGTAGAGGGTCAGAGCCCGAGTTTCCAGGTCAGACGGGTCTGGGTTCAGATCTTGGTCCTGCCCCGTGTGAACTGGACAACCTCAGCTAGTACAAACGGCTGGCATGTCTGGAATTCTCACTGAGGTTTTCTAAGCATTTTAGGCGGATCCATTCTTGTTCTGGCTTCACTCTGCTAAATCTCAACTTTCCCCCTTGCTAAACAGGGTGTTGTAGCTTGTCTCCCAGTGTGCTGTCGTCATGTGAATGGCAAGGAACGCCAAAAATTAGCTCTATGCTCCCCAGTAAAGATTCTTCGCTCATAAGAAGACTTTTCTTTCTCCTTTTTTAACTGCCAAAAATTCACCTGCCATGAAGCACAGGGAGTCCCTTGTCGTATTCTTGGCCAGACGCCCCGAGCCTCTCAGCTGCTAAATTTTTTTTTTTTTAATTTTTTTTTTCAACGTTTATTTATTTTTGGGACAGAGAGAGACAGAGCATGAACGGGGGAGGGACGGAGAGAGAGGGAGACACAGAATCAGAAACAGGCTCCAGGCTCTGAGCCATCAGCCCAGAGCCCGACGTGGGGCTCGAACTCACGGACCGCGAGATTGTGACCTGGCTGAAGTCAGACGCTTAACTGACTGCGCCACCCAGGCGCCTCTCAGCTGCTAAATTAACTCCAGTGGAAGCAGGGATGTAGGCTTCCTTTTGACTCCTGACCTTAAACCTGCTGATCAGCAGGCACACCTTTCCTATGGACCGTGGTCTGTGGGCGCTACCTTCTCCTCGCCACAGTGGACTGAGCAGGAAATAACAAAAGCCACAATCTGCGCGTGCACCACCCCCCCCCCCGGGGGGTGGCGGCGCCGGGGGTTTCTGGAATTCGAGCCTGTCCAGCGTGTGGGGTAAGAACCTACCTGGGCTCCATTAACAACCCTCCCCCTCCGTCCACCCAACCCTTTCTCCCCTTCCAAGGTGAGACAGGTGGCTCCTTACTAACCCATTCTCCAGATCCTGTGTCCCACTCGGAGCCTTTATCTAAGACTTCCCACTGAACCCCAGGCTCCTCTAGACCTGCCTTGTCCCACCCCAAGTCACAGAAATCACATTTAAAGACCAAGAGCTTTGCCAGGATCGCTTCTTGCTAGAAATGGCCCCGGGGAGTCGCAGAACAAGGGACTTGTTCTCTGTTCCTCCGGACCTGGTTGCTGCAGTGACTGGAAGCTGTGGACAGACAACCCCAAATGCAAGGCTGTGCCAGTCCACGTGTGGGCCGAGGCTGGCATCCCAGGCTGCGAGCTCTGGACCGCAGGCTGGAGCACAGGGAGCCTCGCGGCCACGCACGTGCGTTTGCCTTTGCTGCAGGTGACCTTGTTTTACCTCAAGGAATAATCACCTTTCACATTCCCATGGTTAATCTTGATGGCAACGATATCCTCTGAGGTCTTCATACTTGACAAATGGATCTGTGCGCTCTCCGGGAGGCAGTGAGAGAATCTGGAAGTATTTCGTGACCTGTAATCTGTTCCCGAGACGTATTTTTTATCAATCACGTCTCTACTTAAGAGTACAGGGCAGGCAGATCCGTGGAACAAATGTATCAGTGCTTAAAATCCTCATTTGGTTTGCAACAGCAGTTGCTACAAGTTTATGAGCAGGGACCTAATAAAAATACCATCATTCTTTTCCCGGTGGAATAAAAACTCAAAGAAAAAGAATAGCATTATACAGTACTTCTAGCCAGCAAGTAAATAGCACAGTGAGTCTCAAACCCTTGCCCCCAAGATTCTGAGCCAGTAAGTTTAGTGGGAGGGCCACAGCAGGTCATTTCTAGTAAGTGGTTTTGAACCATATCTTTTTTTTTTATTAAAAATTTTTTTAACGTTTATTTATTTTTTGAGAGTCAGAGAGAGACAGAGTGCGAGCAGGGGAGAGTCAGAGAGAGAGACACAGAATCTGAAACAGGCTCCAGGCTCTGAGCTGTCAGCCCAGAGCCCGACACGGGGCTCGAACACACAAGCCGTGAGATCATGACCTGAAGCCAAAGTCGGACGCTTAACCTCCTGAGCCACCCAGGCGCCCCTGAACCACATCTTTGAGCAGAACTGGGTCAGATGGGAGGACATTGGACTCAAAGTTTAATTCCAGCTCCTTGGCCTGCGATTGTCGTCTTGGATTTTAATTTCTAATCTCTAAGAGAGGAATAGTAGTAAGTGCCCTTGTTCTTAACCACAGATCTTATTTTCAGGCATTTCCAGGCAACCGACCTCTTTGAATAGACTCTGAATGTACCCGCAATAAAAGTCATCACAAATCCTGTGAATTTAGCTCTGGGGGGAGAACAGAAGTACCCTCAAGCCTTATCCAGTTACTTCTGTTGAAAAGTAAGGCACAGGGGCGCCTGGGTGGCGCAGTCGGTTGAGCGTCCGACTTCAGCCAGGTCACGATCTCGCGGTCCGTGAGTTCGAGCCCCGCGTCGGGCTCTGGGCTGATGGCTCAGAGCCTGGAGCCTGTTTCCGATTCTGTGTCTCCCTCTCTCTCTGCCCCTCCCCCGTTCATGCTCTGTCTCTCTCTGTCCCAAAAATAAATAAACGTTGAAAAAAAAAATTAAAAAAAAAAAAAAAAAAAAAAGAAAAGTAAGGCACATACTAAAGACAGCAGTAGGAAGAACTTAACGATAAATAGTCAGTTAGTAGACAGTCTATAAAAACCTAGCAATCTGGTGTAGAGAACGAAGGGATGACATTAACGGTCTCTGAGGACACAATTTATGGCAACATCACAATTTATGTACAGAATAGTGACATTGAAATTGCAAGGAAACAATATATTCTGGCACTAAATTAAGAAAACGACATAGGTAGAGTCTGTGAAGAATTTCTAAGAGTGTTGAAAACAGAAACAAAGTTTGGCCCTTCAAACGATACACTTGAGGTAAAGGTCACTCGTTCAGCAAGTATTTATTGAACACCTATTATGTGTTGAGCACAGAAGCGATCTGCCTTCGTGGAACTTACATTCTAATGGAGGGGATAAGTGTATTATGGATCGTACTGTCATGAAGATCATATTTAAAGTCAGCCAACTCTGGGCAAATGAGTGGGAGAATAAGGAATTATGGTATAGTATAAGACAGTAGCTATAAGTACCATGTGGCTATCTAAACTTAAATTAATTAAAATTAAATATCATTAAAAGATAAGTTCTTCAGTTGCACTAGCCACTCTGAAGTGTTCAACAGCAACATGTAGCTAGTGGCTACCATATTGGGACAGGGTAGAATCAACATTTCCATTATCACGGAAGGTTCTAGAAGACAGTGCTGATCTAGACCGGTAGAAGAGGAAATAGACTATGGTGGAAAGGAATGCAGGGCAAGATGGCGAGTCATGCTGGGGACAGGGGAGTTGTCATTTAAATAGATCTGAGAGTGGGGCGCCTGGGTGGCTCAGTTGGTGAAGCATCTGACTTTGGCTCAGGTTTGTGGGTTCGAGTCCCGCATCGGGCTCTGTGCTGATAGCTCAGAGCCTGGAGCCTGCTTCAGATTCTGTGTCTCCCTCTCTCTCTGCCCCTCCCCTGCTTGCGTTCTGTGTCTCTGCCAAAAATCGATAAATGTTAAAAACAATTTGTTTAACTAGATCTGAGAATATTTCTTAGAAGGTGACATTTGAAGAAAGGCACAAAAGCAAACTATGGGAAAGCAGAGGGAAGAGCATTCCAGGAGAGGGAATAGAATGCACAAATGCCCTGAGGAGGAGCCACGTCTAGGGTGGCCCAAAAATAATACGGAGATCTATGTGGTGTGGGGGAGGTGCAGGGGACGAAGTCAGAGGTGGAAAGTGGGGAGTACCACCTTACCTGCCACAGTGAGGAAGTCCCTTCTCGTTTGGAGAGCCATCCCACTGTTGTGTGGTGCATAGATAGAGCACAAGTGCTGAAGCGGGGACCAGTCGGGAGACTTTCGCAGCACAGCTGACACTTGAACAATGGCGGGGGGGGGGGCAGGGTGGATGGGGGTGCATTCACCCCACACAGTCAAAAATCCAGGTATAACCCTTGACTCCCCAAAAGTTTAACTACTAATAACCTACTGTTGACTGGAAGCCTCACTGATAATATAACCATCAATCACCACGTATTTTGTGTATTATACGTATTCTATGTTGTATTTTTTTTTTTTAATTTTTTTTCAACGTTTATTTATTTTTGGGACAGAGAGAGACAGAGCATGAATGGGGGAGGAGCAGAGAGGAGAGAGAGGGAGACACAGAATCGGAAACAGGCTCCAGGCTCTGAGCCATCAGCCCAGAGCCTGATGCGGGGCTCGAACTCCCGGACCGCGAGATCGTGACCTGGCTGAAGTCGGACGCTTAACCGACTGCGCCACCCAGGCGCCCCATCTATGTTGTATTCTTAACAATAAAGTAAGCTAGAGGAAAGAAAATGTTACTAAGAAAATCGCAAGAGAAAACACATTTACAGTCCTGTGCTGTGTTTACTGAGAAAAATTCTCCTGGAAGTGACCCCAGTGTTCACAGATCAACTGTGGCCTTAATAAGAGTTCATAGTTATTTGGACCAGCATGGTACCGATGGGGTGGGAAGAAACGGTCAAGTTCTGGATACTCTGTGAAAGTAGAGACGAGGGTTTTTCTGGGTGTCAGGTGCAAGGGAGGAGAGTGAGGGATGAGCCAACTGGAGTCAAGGGTTTGGGCCTGAGCAGTTGGCAGGACTGACCCAGGCATTCACTGAAACGTGCAAGCGTGTGAAAAAGTGGAAGAGACAATGGGATGCCTGGTCTGGAGTCCAGAGGCAAGGTCCGGGCCAGAGATGCGTCTCTGATAATCACCTGTATGTTGGCCATGAGACTAGAGGAGGTCTCGTGGCAGGTAAGGGTAGGTTGAGAAGCATTCCTAGCACCCCCCGAACACTTGAACATTCTTAGGTCTCCGTGGTGAGGAGGAACCAACACAGGAGGCAGAGAAGGAGGGGATCTAGGGGTGTGGCATCCCTGAAGACAAAAGAAGGGATTTCAAGGTGTCAAAAATGTTGACAGGCCAGATAATCCTACCTCCTTCCTGATTTGCTGGACACAGTTCTGGGGTCCCACCTGTTATCCTGCCACAGGTATCATCGTGTCATGTTCCCTGTCAACATCCGCATTGCAACAAATTATACTGTCACCCTCCTCGTCGTCGGTCAAGTGAGAAATAACCATTGGGTTTAACAACATGGAGGTCATTGGTGACCTTGACGAGAGGCTTGGGGTAGCGTGCTGGAATGGGTTCATGAGAGAGCAGGAGGAGGAGGTTTGGGGGACAGTGAGCATCATCAGGTCTTTGGAGGAGTTCTCCCGTGACAAGAATTAGAGAGGTAGCTGGAAGGGAAACGGGGTCAAGACAGGTTTTTAGTTTTAGCTTTTGTTCGTATAATGTAAGAAAAATAACAGCTCATTTGTATGCTGATGGGAAAGATCCAGTAGAGAGGAAAATTGATGATACAGGATAGAGAGAAGACATTCAGAGAAATGAGTGGGGCTGGGCTACAAGTAAGGCGGGGTGGGGGGGCCCTCCCAGGGGCACAGAAGAGAAGGACAGGTGCACTGGCTCAAGTGCAGAGCAATGGCAGGGGGTGTTTCGGGACCTTGCGGGTGCTCTCTTACACCCAATTTAACGCTTTTCAGTAAAGTAGGAAGCTCAAATCAGTGTTGAGAGAAAGGAGGCGTAGGTGTGCGGGAGGGGACAGAGGCAGAGGTGAGGACTCCTTGTCCAGGGGAGCAGGAGAGCATGAACAGGAAAATGCAGCGTGGGGGCTGATGAGTTTCCAGTGAGACGAGGCCACCTGTTTTTCTCCAGCCGCATTGAACTGTGTGGGTACAGGCCCGGAGAGGTGGAGGGCTGGACATTTCCCAATATTTGTTTGAGAAAGTCCTACAGGCTACAGAGACGCAGGGAAATGAGGCTTTATGATCTCTTACGCTAATCGAAAAAAGAGGCCAGTCTGTGTTAACAAATCCTTTTTTTTTTTAAAAAAAAAAAAAAGCTCTTTTCTTCATTAAAAATTTATTCTGTGATGGATGTTCAGCTGGATCTGCTAAAAGGAATAAATAAAACTGTATTTAATTAGCTACAATATTTACATTTCAACACTTCATGAGCTAACAGCTATTAAAAGAGTTTGTTCTCTTAAGTAGATTGAAGAGCCTTCCTGCAATTTTGCTCACCTTTTGTTTTTTTTTTTTGCTGAATCATTCCTTCCACAGGGTGGGTTTTCAGCCAGTTGACGGGCCCACAAGGCCCTGGAATGGAGATTCCCTGGCAGGCAAAACCAGACGCACAAGCGATGTGTCCCCCACCCGCGTGACCGGTGGGGTTGGGCTCCAGAATAGCCTGAGAATTAAGGATGGAGGGTCACCTGGTAGTAATAAGCAAGTCTTCTCGAACCAACTGTGCGAGGGTCAACCAAATCGTCCACTCATTAACCAGAATGAGTAAAGTACAAATTAGCAGGCTTTAACCACATTTTATGCTTTTTAATTTTAATTTTTTTTTTAACGTTTATTTATTTTTGAGACAGAGAGAGACAGAGCATGAACGGGGGAGGGGCAGAGAGAGAGGGAGACACAGAATCGGAAACAGGCTCCAGGCTCTGAGCCGTCAGCACAGAGCCCGACGCGGGGCTCGAACTCACGGACCAAGAGATCATGACCTGAGCCGAAGTCGGACGCTTAACCAGCCGAGCCACCCAGGCGCCCCCATTTTATGCTTTTTTTTTAGCAGCCACTTTATCAGCACTGTGCTTGGATCCCTTCTTCTTCCTCAGTCCATCCCTATTTATCTCACTTGATGATATTCTGTGGCTTTAAAGTGGGATTATTTTTTCCCATTTATGAAAATAATAAAGACGCAATATAAAGCTTTCAGAAAATGCACAAAAGTAGAAACCAGGAGGGGAAACGAGCCTACTCTTCAGACAGTCACTAATAATGTTTCGCCTTTCTTTTTGGCCTTGTTTTGCTTAAAAATTAATCTCTAATTATGAATCATTTCCAACACACAGACAGGCCCAGAAAATAATTAACAAGCAATCCAGATGAACAGACCTTAACATTTTGCTACATTGGCTTTAGAGCACTCTTTGTTTCTGAAGAAATAAAATATAGATCCAGGTAAAGCTCATGTCCATTTCTCACCGTCCTTTCTCTCCCCGGACGTAACTTACTGCCCTTGGCTCTTGCCTACAGCTCACTAATCAATGCTCTTCTAGATCTGGCTTCCTGGTTTTGACCATGTGAGGAGCCCTGGGGGGTTTGGTGGGCAGAGCTTCAGCCTGGTCCACGGAGGTGGTCACCCCCACCCCCAAGACACTATTGGGGTGGCCAGCAGCCTTGCCCACTTAACTTTCAGAAGCATTTTTCAGCTAGGTTACAAGATTCCCTTTTCTCCTTCAGACACCTTACACTAACCCAAAGCATGGAGCGTAAAATGGACTCGCTCATACAAATATTCAGATATAGGCAACACATTATGAGAATGAAATTATTGGGGCACCTGGGTAGCTCAGGTCATGACAGCTCCCCGCTTCAGATGCTCTGTTCCCCTCTTTCGAACCCTCCCCCCCTCGCGCTCTCTCTCTCTCTCTCTCAAAAATAAAGACTTTTTTTTTTTTAAAGAATGAAATGATTCCTGGGTTCACATGGCTGTAAAGTAGTCCGATTTGCTCTCTCTTGACTTCTGATTCACACTCAGAGAAATGCTGAGTGCCTGTTATGTTGTATATGAAGAGATACCGAGGATACCAGGATACTAAGGACAACAGCCTTAGAACCCAAGGGAGTATTTTTTCCGGGTCTTGGAAAAGTCTGATGAACTCTCTGGTATACAGCTCTCCGGTAATGGGAGTGTTTAGGTCCTGGAGGCGTTTTGTTTCTGCCACTGCAAGAGAGAAGGAGAAGCCCTCTGTCCCTCCTGCCACAGAGGGGCTCACTCCCACTGAGGTTGCTGAAAATGGAAAGAGATACCCCACCCACTTGCCTTTGAAAAGGAGATCACCCAATCTAAGAGGAAAGGATTCAGAAGGAATCAGCTGAGCTGGCATCTCGTCTCCTCTCCTGCCAGTGCCACACGGGCCCCTGTGCAGGAAGAGAGGGGACAAAGGCTGGGTCTTGTCTAGCATGTGGTTTATGGACCTGGGCAACCCCACCTGATAATGTCAAGGAAGTTTTTCGTGGGACTTCTCAAAGCAGCTCCTGCTAACCTGGAAACGACCTTCATGCGGGGCTTAGCCCTCTGCCTTTGCCATGGTCATTACCAGCATGAAGGAAGTAGGTGGTGATGTTGTGCCTGGGGCAAAATAGGTGATGAGGACAAAGGTGGAAAGGCAATCCTGTGGAGCAAGGTTAGTCTTTTCTTTTTTTTTTTTTAATTTTTTTTTCAACGTTTATTTATTTTTGGGACAGAGAGAGACAGAGCATGAACGAGGGAGGGGCAGAGAGAGAGGGAGACACAGAATCAGAAACAGGCTCCAGGCTCTGAGCCATCAGCCCAGAGCCCGACGCGGGGCTCGAACTCACGGACTGTGAGATCGTGACCTGGCTGAAGTCGGACGCTTAACTGACTGCGCCACCCAGGCGCCCCAAGGTTAGTCTTTTCAATAAATGGCCCTGGAATAATTGGATACGTGAGCACACACACACACACACACACACACACACACACAATTTGGATCTGTACCTCACGCCATGTAAAAAATTAACTCAAAATGCATCATACCTAAATGTGACACCAAAACTGTAAAACTTCTAGAAGAAATTATAGGAGAACATTGTTTTGATGTTGGGTTAGGCAATGATTTCTTAGCTATGACAGCAAAAGCATGATCTGAAAAAGGAAAACAGAAACTTGGTAAATCGTATTTCTTTAAAATTAGTAGCTTTTCCTCTGCCAAAGACCCTTTAAAAGAAGGGAAATATAAGCTACAGACTTGGAGAAAAATACTTGCATATATAATAATACATTCTGGCAGGACTTGTATACAAAATATGTAAAGAACTCTCAAACTTCAGCCATCTGAAAACAATTCAATTTTTAAAAATGGCCAAAGAGGGGCACCTGGGTGGCTCAGTCAGTTGAGCATCCGACTCCTGACTTTGGTGTTAGATGGAGCCCCGCTTTGGGCTCTGTGCTGAGAGTGCAGAGCCTGTGTGGGACCCTCTCTCTCTCCCTCTCTCTCTGCCCCTCCCCTGCTTTGCTCTCGCTCGGTCTCTCTCGAAATAAATAAACATTTTTAAAAATAATAAGTGAATAAATAAATAAGTAAATAAATATTTAAATTTACCGGTCATAGGATCTATCCATTCTGCTCCCAGATGTTTTCCTGAGAGACATAAAAGCCTGTGTGTGCCCGTGAATGTTCGTTGCAGCTTTCTTTATAATAGTCGAAGACTGAAAACAGCTCGGATGTCCGTGGACAGGTGAATGGATAAGCAAATTGTGGCATATCCAAGCAATAGCGTCCTACACGGCAATAGAAAAAAAGAACCACAGGGGCGCCTGGGTGGCTCAGTCGGTTCAGCGTCTGACTTCGGCTCAGGTCATGATCTCGCGGTTCGTGAATTCAAGCCCCGCGTCGGGCTCTGTGCTGATGGCTCAGAGCCTGGAGCCTGTTTCAGAGTCTGTGTCTCCCTCTCTCTCTGCCCCTCCCCCGTTCATGCTCTGTCTCTCTCTGTCTCAAAAATAAATAAACGTTAAAAAAAAATTTTAAAAAAAAGAAAAAAGAACCATTGATAATGTAACGACAGAGATGAATCTCAAAATGATTATACTCAGTGAAAGAAGCCAGACACGGGAAGCCTAACGTAATGTGTGATTCTATTCATATACAATTCTAGAAAATGCAAACTAGTTGCCAGTGAAGAAGGAAAAGCAGGTCAGGGACTGCCTGGGGATGGAGAAGGGTGGGGGAGGGGAAGTGTGGAGGGATACCAGAGGGACACAAGGAGACTTGGGGGAAGTGATTGATATGTTCACTATATCGAATGTGGCTGTGTTTACGTGAGTATATACATATGTTAACGCTTACCAAATTGTGCACTTTAAATACACATCCCTTAGTGTATGTTGATTATTCCTCAGTAAAGCTGCTTTTTTTTTTTTAAGTTTATTTATTTGGGACAGGGAGGGGCAGAGGGAGAGGGAGAGAGAGAATCCCAAGAGGCTCCACACTGTCAGCATGGAGCCCAACGTGGCACTTGATCTCACCAACCGTGAGATCATGACTTAAACCAAAATCAAGAGTCCGATGCTGAACCAACTGAGCCACCCAGGTGCCGCAGTAAAGCTGTTTTTTTGAAAAGATGGACTCAAATACAAATAAAAAAGAGAGAACATGGAAAAGGAAAAGGGATGGATGGAAGGAGGATGGGAAGACAGAGGAAGGAAGGAACAAAGGAAGACAGGAGAGAAGGAAGGACGGAAGGAACGGAAGGAAGGCACGCTAACTGGATTGGGGTCATGGCTGCTATTGGCAACCTGGCAAAATAGCACAGAGGGACACTTTTAGATAAAAACACGCTAAAGAAATGATTGCATAAACACACAATTGTCTGGATGCACAAGATGGCCGTGCATAGCTGGTAGAGGGATTTGGGGGACCTAGGTATGGGAGAACAAAAGAAAAATGTTGAACTTTTAAGACAAAGCCTCTATGGGACTTGATGAAAGGGGGAGAGAAGTTCAGGGTGGCCTCAGAAACTGTCACTGTTACCAGTCTTGTGTGTGACACCGTGACCGAAGCCAAAAGGGGCAGGATAATGGCAGAACTGGGGTTCGCTCCCCAAAATGGGAGCCTCTGAGGACTGAGTTCTGAAAACCACACCTCTTCCTGACCAAACCGCAAGTCTGGCACAGTCAAGGCTTTCTCCTGATCCCAGTTAAGCCCTAGCTGGCTCTATGGGTGGGGCTGCAATCCCTCCGAAAGAAAAGAAAGTGTACCACCGCCCTCTCCCCACTGGCAGAGCAGGAGGAAGCAGGCTCAGTGAAGAAGGCGTACAATTAGTGATGAATCTCCAGGAAAAACAAATTCAGTTTCATTTAGCCAATCTAAAGCTTCATTTCCATGCCTTTAAGTATATGTTCCTTAGGTGCCTTCAAATTAAGACAAAGGAACTGCTGATTCTAGTTGGTAGGTGTTTTTAAAAATGTCTCGTTATTTCTATTATTTCATTATTAGTTTGGGTGTTTTTTTCCTACTGCTTAAAAGCTATGGGCATAGCTTCTTTTATTAGTTTTCTGTTTGTATTTTTTGGCCATTTATTTTCTGGAGTCAGTTCACATTCCAATGGTTACATTTATTCTTGGGCCAATAAACACACTGTTTGGAATTTGTCACTTTCCATCTTCTTTTGATATCAACACAGCAAATCATGCTTTCTCCCTCCCCCCCCCAATTATTTTGATTCTAGGATGAGGATAGACTTGGTAAACATAATTAAAAAAAAAATTTTTTTTTTTTTACAATAGTTCCATTGTGGTAAAATTCACTTAACAGAAAACTTACCCTCTTCGCCATTTTTAAGTGCACCATTTTTAAATGCACACTTCACCAATTTAAGTTCCATTAAATGCATGCATCCTGTGTTGCAGCCATTGACCATCGACTACCTCCAGAACCCTTTTCATCCTGTAAAACTGAAACCCTGTAACTCCCCGTTCTCCCCACGTCCCAGCCCCTGGCACCCAACGTTCTACTTTCTGTGGCTATGATTTTGACTACACTAAGCACCTCGCGAAGTGGAATCATACCACGTTTGCCTTTTTCTGACTAGCTTATTCCACTTAGCGTAGCGTCCTCCGGGTTCATCCTCGTTGCAGCAGGTGTCAGGATTTCCTTCCTTGTTAAGCCTGACTAATATTCCACTGTCTGTTTGGCTTATCCAGTCATCTTTCGGCAGACACTTGGGCAGCTTCCAGTTTGGGGGCTCTTGTGAACAATGCTGCTGTGAATCTGGGTAGACAAATAACTCTTCAGGCATCTGTTTTCCGTTCTTTTGGATACGTGTGCTCAGAAGTGGAATTGCTGGACCATACGGTAATTAAGTTTTTAATTCTTTGAGGAGCCGCCATACCGGTTTTCACAGCAGCTGTATGTACCCCCTTACATTCTCACCACCAGTGCCCAAGGGTTTCAACATCTTCATATCGTTGTCAGTACTTGTTGTTTTCTGGGTTTTTTGTGTTGTTTTTTTTTTTTTTTTTTTTTTTTGATAACAGCCATCTTATCAGGTGTGATGTGTTAATCTCATTGTAGTTTTGATTTGCATTTACTTAATGATTAGTGATGTTAAGCACATTTCCAGGTACTTCTTGGCCATTTGTATATCTTCTTAGGAGAAATGTCCATTCAAGTCCTTTTCCCATTTTTGAATCAGGTTGCTTGTTTTTTGTTTTGTTCTGTTTTGTTTCGTTCTGAGTGTTAGTAGTGCTTTTTACATTCTAGATATTAATCCCTTATCAGAAATATAAGTTGCAAAGTTTTGTTTGCCCGTTCTGTGGGTTGTAGTTTTCCTCTGTTGATGGTGCCTTTTGATGCACGGCATTTTAACATTGTTATGAAACCTAATTTGTACATTTTTCCTTTTGTTGTCTGGGCCTTTGGTGTCATATTCAAGAAAGCATTGCCAACCCCAAAATTATGAAAATTTTGTCTTGTTTTCTTCTAAGAACTGTATTGTTTTACTGTTCTCGTGATTGTAGCTTTGTAGTAAGTTTTGACATCGAGAAGTGTGAATCCTCCAGTTGTATTCCTTTTCAAGTTCTTTCTGGATATTCTGGGTCTCTTGAGATTCCATATGAATTTTATAAGGCGGTTTTCTTTCCGGAAAAAAATGCTATTGGGAATTTGATAGGGGCGGCACTGAATCTGTATATCACTTTGGGTAATATTGACATTTTAACAATATTAAGCCTTCTAATCCATGAATATGGGATATATTTACAATTATCCATGTCTTCTTTAATTTATTTCAGCAATGCTTTATACTTTTTATTGTACAGATCTTTTACCTCCTTGGTTAACTTACTTTCTAAATATTTTGTTCTTTTTGATGTTCTCTTATAAATAGACTTGTTTTTATAATTTCCTTTCAAGATTACTTATTATTTGTGTATAGAAATGCAACTGATTTTTGCATGTTAACTTTGCGTCCTGCTACGTTGCCATCTATTCTAGACATTTTTTTGTGTGTGGAGTCTTTAGGGTTTTCTATACATAAGATCGTATCATCTGCAAATCAAGATTTTTATTTATTCCTTTCCACTTTGGATGCCTTTTATTTCTTTTTCTTGCCTAATTGCTCTGGCTGGAACTCCCAGTTATGGTGTTTATTTCTTGAACATGTTTTGAATGTCGTCAAATGATTTTTTTCTGCATCAACTGAGATGATCGTGTGGTTTTTTTCCTTCATTCTGCTAACTGATGTTAACTGATACATTACATTGATCCATTTTCCTATGTTGAACTATTCTTGCATTCCAAGAATAAACCCACTGGACCATGCTGTATAGTCTTTTAAATGTGCTGCTGAATTCAGTTTGCTAGTATTTTCTTGAGGATTTTTGCGTCAATGTTCCTAAGGGATATTGGTCTATAGTTTTCTTGTGTTATCTTTGCCTGGTTTGATACCAGGAGAAGGCCAGACCCAAAGAATGAGTTAGGAAGCGTTCCCCTCTCCCAATTTTTTGAAAAGCGTGAAAAGAATTGGTATATATGTTCTTCTTTAAATGTTTGGTAGAATTCTCCAATGAAGCCATCAAGTTAAGGTCTTTTATCTGTCAGATTTTTGATTGGTGATTCATCTTCTTTCTAATTATAGGCCTGTTCAGATTTTCTATTTCTTCGTGATTTAGTCTTGGTAGGTTTCGTGTTTCTAAGAGTTTGTCCATTTCTTCTAGGTTGCCCAATCTATTGGCACACAGCTGTTCCTTGTACTCTCTTCTAAACCTTTTTATTTTATAGAATTGTTAGTAATATTCTTGCTTTCATTCTGATTTTAGTAATTCAGGTCTTCTTTCTTTTCTTAATTTATCTAGCTAAAGGTTGGGTGATTTTGCTTGATCTGTTCACGGAACTAACCTTTGGCTTTGGTAACGTTCTCCATTGTTTCTCTGTTCTCTATTTCCTTTACCTCTGCTTTAAACTCTATTATTTCCCTCTTCCTGCGAGCTTTGGGTTTAGCTTGTCCTTTTTAAATTCCTTAAGTCATAAGATTAAGTTGTAGATTTGAAACCTTTCTTATTCTTCAATTGAGTGTTCGTAGCTATGAACACCTGCTTCACACCACTTTTGCGAAGTCCCATAAGTTTTGGCGTGCTGTGTTTTTGTTTTCACTCACCTCTAAATTTCTTTTTCCACATTTTCTGTGATTTCTTATTTTATCCATTGGTGGTTTAAAAGTGTGTTGTCCTGGGGCGCCTGGGTGGCTCGGTCAGTTAAGCGTCCAGCTTCGGCTCAGGTCATGATCTCACGGTTTGTGAGTTCGAGCCCCACGTCGGGCTCTGTGCTGACAACTCGGAGCCTGGAGGCTGCTTCGGATTCTGTGTCTCCCTCTCTCTCTGCCCCTCCCCACTCAGGATCTGTTTCTCTCTCTCTCTCTCTCTCAAAAATAAATAAACATTAAAAAAAGAAGTGTGTTGTCTTTCACATTTTAAAAAAATTTCCAGTGTTCCTTTTGTTATTCATTTCTGACTTCATCACGTTGTGGTCGAAAAAGATACTTTGTATGGTATGTAGCTTTTCAAACCTATTGACACTTGTGTCTTAACTTACTGCATATCCTGGAAAATGTCT
Source organism: Herpailurus yagouaroundi (assembly GCF_014898765.1). NCBI lineage: Eukaryota > Metazoa > Chordata > Mammalia > Carnivora > Felidae > Herpailurus > Herpailurus yagouaroundi. The sequence continues at coordinate 14,516,708 of NW_024412447.1, read as the reverse complement.
CATGTGCACTTGAGAAAAATGTATATGCTCTTGTTGGGTAGAACTTTCTATGTAAATCTGTTGGATTTACTTGATCTGTTGTGTTAAGTCTTCTATTTCCTTACTTATTTCTGTTTGGTTGTTCCATCCATTATTATAAGTAGGGTATTGAAATCTTTATTATTGTAGACCTATTTCATGTAAGTCTTGCAGAGCTATTACAGCAAAGTCTATTTTGTCTGATTAGAGCTCTGCACTGACAGTGTGGAGCCTGCTTGGGATTCCCTCTCTCCCTCTCTCTATGCCCCTCCCCTCCTCGCTCTCTTTCTCTCTCTCAAAATAAATAAGTAAACATTTTTTAAACATTAAAATTTGCCCAATATTAAAAAGGGTTTGCATTCTTGAGAAAACTTCTATTAATATGCTTTTAAGTTTTACTTGCTATTCTTTCCAAAATTGGTCATTTTTACTTGGACTTTTTTCACTTAAATAAAATGAGCATTTTGTCATGTCAGTACGTATTCTCCTACAAAGGTAATTTTAAGTAAATTTTGTATTGAATCTAACCTGCAAAAAATAAAGGTGCACAAAATCCTAAGGTACAGCTCAATGAATTTTCATAAGCTTAGCATACCTGACCGAATAGCACCCAGATCTAGGAATGAAATATTACCAGCACTCTAGAAGCCCTCGAACGCCCCTCCTACTCACTCAACTCCAAGGTTAACCATGTGACCAACCATGTTTTAATGGCTGCGTCGTGAGGGAGGGAAATAAGTAATAGCAAATAAAGCCAGTGAGGCAGGGGAGAGTCAGATAAGGTAGGGCTCTGAGAGCCACCACGGATTAGTTTTCTGCTACCGCATGACAGATGGCCACAAACTGGATGGTTGAAAATAATGCAAACTCGTTCTCTCCCCCTTCCCTGTTGGTCGGGAGTCCGGGCATGGCTCAGCTGGATGATCTGCTCAAGGCTTTGCACCGTCTTCACAGCACTGTGGTGCTCATGTGGAATTCAGGCTTGTCCGGGCTCATCCCACCTTGTTGTCTAAATGTAGTTCCTTCTGGCTACAGGACTGAATCCCTGTTTAGTTACTAGCTGTGGGCCGGGGGTCCCTCCCAGCTCCTCGAGGCTGCCCACGGTTCCTGGTCATGCGGACCGCATAGTCATGTCGCAGCATGCTTTTCCTAGGCCACCAAGAGCGTATCTCACTGGTTTCACCTTCTTTGAAAGGTTCCTCTGATTCGGTCAGGCTCTCCCAGTGTGATTTCCATTTTGATGAACTCAAAGTCATCTGATTAGTAACCTAAGCATGACGGTGATGTCCCACACCAAAGGGAACAGAATCATAGATTGGTGGGTCACTGTGGGTAATCTCAGAATTCTTCTGATCACTACAAAAAGAGAAATATTTCATTGTTTCTGTTTGCCAGCAGAAGCTATTTGGAATTTTGTTTTAAAGTTTATTTATTTATTTTGAGAGAGAGAGAGAGAGAGAGTACCCATAATTATGGGGGAGAGGGACCGAGGGAGAGAATCCCAAGCAGGCCCTGCCCCATCAATGCTGTGCCCAATGTGGGGCTCCTCAAACTCACAAAACCATGAGATCATGACCTGAGCTGAAATTGATAGTCAGTCGCTTAATGGTCGAGCCACACCAGCACCCTGAGAGGCTATCTGAAGGATCCCGATCATGGGATAGGAGATCCGATTTCAACGTTAAAGAAAACTAATACCAATGGAAGATCCAGAAAGAACAAAGCCAACTGGGTGCTATGTAGAGGTGTAGTAGGAGTTTGGTTTCAATAATCAGGAAGAAAACAGTACCATTTTCTGAGATCAGGAAGAACAAGGAAGAGGGGCACCTGGGTGGCATCTGACTCTTGGTTTGGGCTCAGGTCATGATCTCACAGTTTGTGGGTTTGAGCCCCACATCAGTCTCTGTGCTGATGGTGCAGAGCCTACGTGGGATTCTCTCTCTCTTCCTCTCTGCCTTTCCCCTGCTCATGTGCATTCTCTCTCTCTCTCTCTCTCTCTCTCTCTCTCTCTCAAAGGAAATAAATAAATCAACTTCGAAGAACAGGGAGGTGAAAATGTAGAGCATAAGTTAGAGCAGGCTCCATTCCAGATTCCTGCTCTAGCTAGGCACCCAGCAGAGAGTTCACAGTCAGATGTATACACGTGGAGCTCAAGGCAGAGATCAGAGCTGGCAATGGGATTGAGGAATCATCAGCTGGAGTAGAATGTCAGCTGAGGAGAGACTAGGAGACAAGAGCTAGAGAGACCAGCAGACCAGTGCAGATGCCACGATTTCTTAAATTATATTTCCTGGTCTTACAATCGGGCACATCGACAGACTCCTGCCTGGAGTGGCCCCGTGGTTTTGCATTATATTTCCTATGCCATCAACTTGTCAGGTTTTTCTTTGTCTTTATAGATCCTCTGTTGAGGCAAGTTCTTATCATTGGATGGGGCTTGTTCCTCTCTGCCCATTTAATCAAACCTCCTGCCTAAATTTCTAGTTTCTAATAGTTTCTCATCTTGGGCAGCTCTGATGTGCTTGCCATGGCCAGGTTTTTGATAGGCTGACCCAGGGAAATTAGAAGCAATCAAGCACTGGGGCGCCTGGGTGGCTTAAGTCGGTTAAGCGTCCGGCCTCGGCTCAGGTCATGATTTCACGGTTGGTGAGTTCGGGCCCCCGCATCGGGCTCTGTGCTGACAGCTCAGAGCCTAGAGCCTGCTTTGGATTCTGTGTCTCCCTCTCACTCTCTCTGCCCCTCCCCTGCTCGTGCTCTGTCCCTCTCTGTCTCTCAAAGATACATAAACATTAAAAATTTAAAAAAAAAAGAAGTAATCAAACACTGAGCAAAATTTGGGAATTTGGATATGGGTCATAAGATAGTGTATAAAAAGATGTGACCTTGTCAACATCACTTGAGTCTTTCTGGAAATTCCAGATCTGGAATCTGGAATAGATTTGACTGTCTATTCTAGCTCAAGGTGCTTGGGCCTAGCAGCGTAACATAAAGTCTCCAGCATGAGCTAATCTTAACTCAGCCCTACCCTCGATTGTTTGAGGGAGAATAAGTTGGCATCCAGAACTCCTCCTAGCAGCTACCTTTGCTGATTACGAGAGGCTGGTTGCTCATCAGAATTATGTGCCGGATCTCTGTCCAGCCCAAAAAGGTCAAGGAAAGATCAGTTGACCACATCTTAGAGTTACTGCTACCCTTTGAGAAACCAGGCACATCTCACACACCAGGAGCTAACCCGTGAAACCCCTCCATTTCCTGCTTCTGTCTATTCGGATCTCTTGGATGGCCAAGGATTTGCACCTTGTAGACCAACAGCCCTGGAAGCCTCTAAGGAAACTGCCTTCGGTGCCATTAGGGACCTGAAAAGGCCCATTTCAGGTTAAAGTGAAATCCCTGAGGCAGGAAACCCAATCCACATTTTTTGGACGTTACTCTTGAACATAGATTTGATAGTCTACAGAATCCTTCTGAAATCTGGAGCCCAGGGTGACACAGACCAAATCCGACTTACACCTGACACTGTTAAAGAATAGCTGAAGAGATTCAAAAGGAGATGTTATAAGGACAAGAGACCTAAGTGAACAGAGGTGATTCCAAATCATGGACAGAGCGTTTATGGGCACCATGAAGTCAGGGAGGGTTCGGCGCCTACCGCCAGTAGAAACCCAAGAGATGTTTATGGAGTGACTGACTTGCTCTTGCAAATGCATCACACACACACACACACACACACACACACACACACACACCAATTTGCTTCATTCTTCATACATTCCGGGGTGCAGGGTTAACCACACACCTCCATGCATTAGGAATTAGAAAAACCCTTTTGGAGATACGGGTAGGGAGTGGCTGTTCCGTCTGTCTGGGTGGTTCTTCTTTCCTTGTTCTATCTCTGTGTATCTGACCCAATGGTCCTCTTTGTTTTTTGTTTTTTGTTTTTTTTATTTTTTTTTAACGTTTATTTATTTTTGAGACAGAGAGACAGAGCATGAACGGGGGAGGGTCAGAGAGAGGGAGACACAGAATCTGAAACTGGCTCCAGGCTCTGAGCTGTCAGCACAGAGCCCGACGTGGGGCTTGAACTCACGGACCGCGAGATCATGACCTGAGCCAAAGTCGGACGCTTAACCGACTGAGCCACCCAGGCGCCCCCCAATGGTCCTCTTTGAAGATCCACATGGGACCAGGTGATAATCTGATAATCTAGGCTGCCTTGAATTAGATGTTTTCCTTTATCCCTGTTGGTTTACCAATCCCTTGGAGTTCTCTGTGGAGTCTCCCTCTGCTGTAAATGTCTCCTCAGCAAATGCTCCCTATGGCTTCCGTGAGGGGAGCACTGCAGACAGCTCAGGCACTAAGCAGCCTAGATGGAGGGCTCCCTGGAAGTGTCCTTTTATGTGCACCCATTGCTCTAAAGACTTCCTCACCGCCTATTTTCTCTTTCACTTTCGGCTACCTTCCTTGGCAGTGGTAGGTGGTTGTAAAAGCTTGCGGCATAATGTTGGCCTGGCAATCAATGCCATGCCATTCTTTACAGCTTAAGTCATAACCATGGGTCTGGGTCACCCGGGGCTCCATTAGGGTGAACTACCAGCAAATGGCTGTTGCATCCTACACTCATCCAAATGCACCGATGGATCAGTGCCAGGTGGCCAGGAAGGGCGATGTTGGATTTGGTCCTGGTTTGACACCCGTCACTGGTGCAGAGACTTTCAAGTTTCAGATGGGAGGAGGCACCAGATCCGATGACTACAGGGCACACCTGGATATGAGGGTCAACTCTTAGTCTTTAGTGCCGATAGGCAAGGGTCGTGATGTAAATTGGGGGTGAGAGGTTGAAGCAGCAATCGAAGTTCCCAGGAGCCTCTGGAACAACCCACGACCTTCCTTTCAAAGACAGCCCTGAGTGATAGGGTTGATGGAGTGTCCTTAAGGAAACAGGCAAAGGAAAAACAGTTCCCAAGGAGGGGAGCCCCGCCACTCTGAGCTCAGGGAGCCTTGTTCAGTTTAAATATTCTGTAACATTTTCATCACTGCCTTAGGTCTTATGCACCAGGATCCTGCAGCTCTCTGGCCTACTTTCTTAAGAACAGAAATCCAGAATGAGCAATGTTCCCATGAACACGGGGTGCTCTTTGGAGCCTCTGACCCGTGAGGAACTCAGCTATTACTTAGTACTTATTATTTCCTTTTCTAATTATTGTTTTATATTTTCATCAAACATCTTGGTTAAAAAGATAGGGTCCTTGGCCCTTCTCCAATGGGAGGAGTAATTAAGCAATTTACATTAGAATTAGTGAAAGCCCAGAGCCCAGCCTCAGCCTCTGCCCTGATTAAGTGAGTGTGGGCAACTCTGTCAGCCGAGAGAGCAGGACAGACAAGGGAAGAGGAGTTGGGAAGACAGCCAGTTGATTGGAGATGAGAATGAAGGAGTGGATGGGTGCAAACCTCCCCTGATGGTTTTCAGGGGTCAATCCCTTGAGATGCCCCAGACAGCAGCTCTCAGCCAGTCTGGAGCAGCTGTCCCAGGTAGAACTTCCAGCCCCTCCGTCGAACTTCCTTTGATTCACAGACCAAATTCCCATTTCACAAATGTCTTACGGCTCCTTTCTATTGAATTCTTAACTCAGAGCAATGTGGACATTTGCTTTGATGGTGCCGGGGGCATGAAGACACGTAATTGAACACATCTTGGAAACTTGAATATTTCATGGTCATCTAAGATTACAGAGTATGGATGCACCAAAATTGATTTAGTGGCTGCCCGTTTGTGAGGCTATTTAACTCATTTCCTTTGTGCTAATTACAAATAACTGTAATGGCTACCTTTGACATCAATCTTTGTTTGAACTTCTGATTTTTTTTTTTTTTTAAGAAGACTGGTCCATTTGAATAACAGGATTTCTACACTTAAGGCTTAAGAAATTTAGAGTTCACACACACACACACACACACACACACACACACACACATCATGATCCTGTCCAAAACCTAGAACATGTTAATAATTTTTTTATTTGAACATTAATGTCTGTTCGTGGGAAAACAGGTATAAAAATACAGAAAAGTGGAAAATAAAACATTAAATAGTCCGGTCTATTTTTTCATTTTAGGTTCTTTTTTAATTTATTCATTGAAAGTCAAGTTAGTGAACACAGAGTGTAGTATTGGTTTTAGGAGTAGAGCCCAGGGATTCGTCACTTACCTATAACACCCAGAGTTCACCGACAAGCGTCCTCTTTAAGGCCCATCACCGATTTAGCCCATCCCCCCACCCACCTCCCCTCTAGCAACCCTTAGTTTGTTCTCTGTATTTCAGTTTTTAGATTTTTTTTCCCTCCACATACAGATGGATGGATGTTCATGTAGGTAACTATTTTTTATTCTAAAATGCCTTCAACTCCAAAATATACCACCCGTGTGAAAAGAGCCTTTGGGAGGAAAAAATAAAATCAATAAGCACTGTATTAAATGCATATGTAGTCAGAATGTTTGATGTCAGCCCCAGAACTCAACTCTGGCTAACATAAATAATAAATATATATAATAATATAAATAATACACATAATATAGAATCATAAATATGTATAATAATATAAATAATAGCTTAAGCTAATATAAATAAAAGAAATTGATTTTAAGACGTGGGTAGCTCACTGAATTGATAGGAGGGCTGGTGAGCCAGGCTTGGGGGAGTTATAGGAAATAGGTGAGGCAAGGAAACAGGAAGTTTGTCCAGAGTCCAAACTTCAGGACAGAACTCTTCCAGGGAGACCTCTACTGGCACTCCAGGATTCGGCATGCCACTAAGGGCCATGCCTCAAGTCACATGGAACCCTCCATAGTAGCTTCTTTGCAGCCTTGGCTCCAGATCGAAAGCCTGGGCTGGTCTGTCTGATGTGCCAAGCCTGGGTCACTTGCCCAAATCCCAGCTGCATGGGAGATTGGTGACCTTGGCTTTTCAGGTAGATGTTATGTCCCAAGATAGAGGACTCTCCATCTTAATCATAAGATAGAGGCTTCTCCAAACACAGGAAGGAACTTTAGGTGTTGTCTTAGGGTTCTCCAGAAAAACAAAACCCATAAGAGACATATACATACATACACACACACACATACATATATACATACACACATTTTTATATAGGGAATATGTATAAACACTCCTGTAATGCATGTGACATGTACATACTATTAATAAACATAATAATTATAATGATTATTCATTATAATAATATAATAAATCTCCAGGACGTGTGTACACACACACATACACACACACACAGAAAAGGGGATTTATTATGGGAATGGGCTCATACAATTATGGACGCTAAGAAGTCCTACAATCTTTCATCTGCAAACTGGAGACCCAGAAAAGCCACAGATGTAATTCGGCCTGAGTCCAAAGGGGCAAGAACCAAGAACGCTGATGTCTGAGGACAGAAGATGGATGTCCCAGCTCAAGCATAGAGCAGTTTGCTCTTTATCCACCTTTTTGTTCCATTCTGCCACTCAGCAGCCTGGATGATACCAAGCCACAACAGTGAGGGCGACTTTCTTTACTCAGTCTACCAGTTGAAACGCTAATGTCTCCCAGAAGCCCCCCTACAGACAAACCCAGAAATAAGATTGGATCAGCTATCTGGGTATCCGTTAGTCGAAGCAAGTTGACACATAAAGTTCATCATCCCAGCTACTGTGCATCTTAAAAGAAACCATCAGGTTCCTACTAGGAGCAGTAATTCTCCAGCTTTAGCAAAGGAATCCCCTGAAGAGCTTCAGAAAGCGTGGATTCTTCTTAAAGCTGCGTGGGTCTGGTGTGAGACCTGCGAACCTGCGTTTGTAGTAAGGGCTCAGGTGACACCGATATTGCTGTTCCCCAGACTGTACTTTCAGCACTTACGTTAAAGCGCGTATTTCTTTTTCACCGACTGTGGCACCGATGCATGTAATTATCTATCACTTTCTTCTTTATTAGCACAAAGCTTGAGTTTAAGCTATATTCACGTTTGGTGTGAAGAATGTTCTAAATCAGTTTCCGCCATTGGCTGCTCTTTGTACAGCATCTCAGAACAACACACAGCTTTTTACAATAGATACCCCTTGTCATGACAGCTGTAGCACTGTTTTGAATTACAGTATAAGGTTGAGATGTATCAGAGAATGCTGAGATTTTGTGCTATTCGTATTTAATGAAGCCATCGTTTCTTTTTTTTTTTTTAACGTTTATTTGTTTTTGAGAAAGAGAGAGACAGAGCGTGAATGGGGGAGGGGCAGAGAGAGAGGGAGACACAGAATCGGAAACAGGCTCCAGGCTCTGAGCCATCAGCCCAGAGCCTGACTCGGGGCTTGAACTCATGGACAGCGAGATCGTGACCTGGCTGAAGTCGGACGCTTAACCGACTGAACCACCCAGGCGCCCTGATCGTTTCTTTTTTTAAATTATGTTTAGTTTCACATTAAATAGATTGTCTTGATATCTTTTTTTTTTTATTTGAGAGAGAGAGTGTGCAAGTGGGGGGAGGAAGAGAGAGAGAGAGAAAGAATCCTAAGCAGGCGCCACACTCAGTGTGAAGCCCAACGCGGGGCTCGATCCCATGACCCTGGGACCATGACCTGAGCTGTGATCAAGACTCCAGAGTCAGATGCTCAACCAACTGAGCCACCCAGACACCCCTAGTTTCTTCTGATACCTTGATGGGTGTCACTTGCTGACTGATAGATATTGACAACAAATGAATCCGTGCATTGCATCTCTAAGTTTGAAAATTTGCGATCTTTTGAGAGTGACTTGGCCCTGTTTACAACACTTAATTGTATTGTCTAATGAAACTTCCAGTCCTCATTGTTAAAGTAACTTTTTTATTGCTATACTATTCTGTACTTTTTTGAATTCTGAAAATTTTTTAAAATAAGAAGAACAGTGGGGCACCTGGGCGGCTCAGTTGGTTAAGCGTCTTTGTCTCACGGCATGATCTTGCAGTTCATGAGTTCGAGCCCCGCGTCGGGCTCTGTGCCAACAGCTTGGAGCCTGCTTCAGATTCTGTGTCTCCCTCGCTCTCTGCCCCTCCGCCACTCACACTCTGTCTCTCTCAAAAATAAATAAAACATTTAAAAATTTTTTAAATAAGAAGAACAAGACCTTTTCCACAAACACCAACGTAGCTCTTATGCAAAACTAACAAACATCACCAGCTTCCTATAATAGCTTCTGACCTTTTCTTTCCTCCTAAAATAAATAACACAGTACTGATCTAGCTGATACCCCTTTTGTGTGCCATCTCCGTACTCTCCCCTGCCTGCCTTTTCAGAGGAAACCACTGTCATGAGTTTGGGATGTCTTCTGGAGATCATTTGTCAGCAAAAACCAAGGATCCAAATTTAAGTTCAAATTCTAACATCTGCTTGGCCCCTACCCTATATTCCGCCCCCCACCCCCACACACACACACAATCACCAATTTAAGGTGGTTTATATACCCAAAAGGCCAGAACTGTAAAGAGTCCAGAAGAAAATAAGTGAATATCTTTACAATGTAGAGACAGACAAAGGTTTCTGGACAGAACACAAAATCACTAACCACAAAAAAATTGATACACTGAACATAACATAATTTAAAACTTCTGCTCTTTAACAAGAACCACTAAGGATATGAAAGGGTAAGCCACAGATTAGGAAAAAAAAATATTTTCAGTTCACCTATCTGAGAAAAGACTTGTATGGAGAATAGTGTTTTTAAAAAAGAAAACAACTCAATAATAATAAAACACAATAATAATAATAATAAACTCAATAATAATAATAAACTCAGCCATAATAATAATAATAATAATAAACAACTCAATAATAATAAAAAGTCAACCCCATAAAAAATGTGCACAGCATTTGGCCACTTCCCAAATTAAAATATACAAAACCACAAATTAAAACAACCATGAATTACCCACTTTTTGTCCACAAAAAGAGACTACAGTGTAAAAGACTGACAATACCAAATGTTGGCAAGAACATACAGTACACCTGATTCTAATACGTTGCTGACAACAATAAAAAATGGTGCAATCACTTTGGAAAACTGGTTATTTTTTATAGAGTTAAACATGCATTTACTCAATGACCCAAGCATTTCTCTCCCAAGTAATTTCCCAAGAGAAATAAAAATGTATGAAACGACGTGTACAAGATTGTTCGTAGCCGCCTTAATCACCACAGCGACACATCGGAAACAACCTAATGTCCATCAACAGGAGACTTTATGAGTAAACAAAATTGTAGCAAAGGTATGCAGTGAAGTCCTGTTCAGTGATAAAATGGAATGAATGAATCATGAAATACCATGAACGATTTTCACAACCATTGTGTCTGCTCCTTAGGATTCCCCAGGATTTATGCAGAACCTCTTATAGACCCCTCGTCTTGTGTGGTCCCCAATTTGTGCGGGGTCATCAAAGCCATGGCTGATGGCCAGGACGACTGGCAGATCCTCTTAGGAAGAAAGCTAGCTTAGAGCGTACCTTAATTCTCTGGTTTCCTGCTTGCACTTAGAGTTTGAAGAATCTTTGCTTTTCTGCCAGTTCAGATGCCTTTGTTCATTTTTGCGCATCAGGTATAGAATTGAATTAGTCACATTTCTCAGTGTATGGCACAATATCGCCTCAGATCCTTGCAAAAAAAAAAAAAAAACCCTCTCATCTAATTTATTTCCTTTTCCTACTCCTATTTTACCTCCATCACATTTTATTGCACATCTGTTAGGATAAAGTTTGTATTTTTGTTTTCAGTGCATGTAAATTCTCATGGGCATAAATGGTATTGTGTTTTCTCATTCATTTATCAAACATTTACTGGGGGCGCCTGGGTGGCTCAGTCGGTTGAGCATCTGATTCTTGATTTTGGCTCAGGTCATGATCTCAGGGTCGCGGGATCGAGCCCTGCGTTGGGCTCTGTGCTGAGCGTGGGGCCTGCTTAAGATTCTCTCTCTGTCTCTCTGTCTCTCTCTCTCCCTCCCCCTCTCTCTCTCCTTCCCTCCCCCCTCCCCTGCTCGTGTTCTGTCTCTCCCTCTCTCTCAAATAAAAAAAGATGTTTACTGAACACCCACTATATGCCAGGAACTATCGTAGACACAGGGATACAACAGTAGTCAAAATTGACAAAGTCTATTTCATTCTGTCCCTTTAAGCTGTGTTTTTAAGACTTAGCTGTGCTGCTGTGTGCACATTCACCTCAGGACTGCTACCCACCTGCCAACCCCAGGAGTCTCTAATCACTATTATCACATCAGTATGGATCCTTGCAGGATGTCTTTTGTGCTTAATCCCAGGCAAAAATACTCTTTGTTGAGTTCCTTTTCTTTTTCCATAAATAATACCATACTTGCTTAGCATTCTTGTTTTTACTTCACTCAACAATTTGTCAGTATGCTGAGCAATCATACCTTTTAAACTATTGTGCAGATTCCATGTTAAGGACATGATATATTTCACCTGGCCATTTTCCTGTTGGGTTCCAGTGTTTTTTTCCTTTGATAAAAATCCTGCAGGAAACATGCCTATTCTTGCCTTCACGTGCACACACCCTTGAGGGTTTCCCTAGGGGAGTACACAGGGAAATCAAATTGGCATTATTGGCGTCTCACTTTCTTAACTTTGGTAGATCTTCTCAAATTACCTTTAAAATTTGCTGTGCCGAGGCGCGCCCGGGTGGCTCAGCCGGTGAAGCGTCCGACTTCAGCTCAGGTCATGATCTCACTGTTCGTGGGTTCGAGCCCCGCATTGGGCTCTGCTGACAGCTCAGAGCCTGGAGCCTGCTTCGGATTCTGTGTCTCCCTCTCTCTGCCCCTCCCCTGCTCATACTCTGTCTTTCTCTCAAAAATAAATAAACGTTTAAAAAAAGTTGCTGTACTGAAATGGGAGACCTTTCCTTGCCACGTTCTCTCCAACCTATGAGACCATCAAATGTTCAACTTTTTACCAACTTGATAGATTAAAAATTGCTGCTTATATTTTTAAGTCACGTTGCTTTGATTTCTAATTAAGGTTAAACAGCTTTTCGTGTATTTGTTGTTGTCTCATATTTCCTCATCAGTTATTCACTCTACTCTTGGTTTATCTATCCTTTTCTATTTATTCCCCATTCCTATAGTCTGGAAGCTAATCTCTTGCTGATTATGAATGTTGCAAAACTCTGCTTTCACCCTGCAGAGGTTTCAAATTTTCACTGAGTTAAAGCCCTTTATCTTTTCCTTCTGTCTGTTGTTTTTGTCTTGTTTAAGGTATTTATCTCAACATATATTTATATTTGTATGTTCATATATGTTATTAATATACTAGTAATATATTTTATATAATTATATATGCATTATATTTGCTTCTGTTTTAGAAATTTTATGTGTATTTCATCTATGTGCAATATAAATATTATAAGCATGTGTCTTTTTTACCTCCCAAATAGATAGGCTGTTATCCCAATTCCACAGAATCCTTAACCTAAGTGATTTGAAATGCGACCTTCATGCTAAATTCTTTTTTTTTTTTTAATTTTTTTTCAACGTTTATTTATTTTTGGGACAGAGGGACAGAGCATGAACGGGGGAGGGGCAGAGAGAGAGGGAGACACAGAATCGGAAACAGGCTCCAGGCTCTGAGCTGTCAGCACAGAGCCCGACGCGGGGCTCGAACTCACGGACCGCGAGATCATGACCTGAGCCGAAGTCGGACGCCTAACCGACTGAGCCACCCAGGCGCCCCCATGCTAAATTCTTATATATAGTTGGTGTATTTCTGAATTCCACCTACCATTCCACTGATCTAGACTCTATTCTATTTGCCTATGTAGGTTTTATGATATATCTGGATATCTGTTAGTGTCAGTCTCTGCTCTGTTATATTTTCCAAAACTTTTAATGTTCATTTATTTAGAGAGGGAGACAGCGTGAGCAGGGAAGAGAGAGGGAGAGAGAGGATCTCAAGCAGGTGCTGTTAGCGGGGAGCCCAACATGGGACTCAATCCCACAAACCATGAGGTCATGACCTGAGCCAAAATCAAGACTTGGCTCCCCAACCAACTGAGCCACCCAGACGCCCTTCTTTTATTTTTTTATCTTGGCTCTTCCTGCTTATTTTCTTTGTCATATACATTTTAGGATCAATTTACTATTTCCATGACAAATCTTGTGAGGGTTTTGATTGGGATTGAATTGAATGGTTCATTCATTTCATAATGGGTATATTTGAAATATCAAGTCTTTTTGGGTCTTTTCATCCATGAATACACTGTTTCTCTCATTTTATCAAAGAGTTCTTATGGCCTTTATGACTATTTTAATGGTTTCTTCTTAGATTTATTCCTAGGTACTTCAATTTTTTTCTGTAATAAAATGGCATTTGTTTTACCCTTATGTTCACTAGTGAGTTATCATCGATGATGGGAAAGTGTTGATTTTTGTGTGCCGACGCTGTATCTGACTATCTTGGAGTGTTTTCTTATTCATTAAAATTTCTATGAACAATAATAAACTCTGTCAATCTGCTGACACGTGTCTGGTTATGCTTCTGATTATGGCTTCTCTTCTGGTTTCTTCTTCAGCTATGCTTTTTATTGGCAAGCAATTCTGGGCCAGGTCATCATCATTTTCCTCTCTGTCCTTTAGCTCTGCATTTCTGGTGAACTTTCCAAGTTTGTTTTCTAAAACCTGAGTCAGTTTAACATCGTTGGCCCTGCTCTTTATTACCTCTGCTGCTGTTTTTCCTATGATGTTTTTAGAACCTGCCTCATAGATAAAATTTTGTGGGGTGCATGGGTACGTGTGTGTGCACGTGTGTTTTTCACTTAGAACACAAAATAAATGCTTTGTGAGCTTCTCTTTTGTGATGAACCTTCTGAGTGTTACACCTTTTCTCTACCTCTATGGGTACCTCTATTTTCACTACACAGAAATATTCTTTGAAAGATTCTTTGGTGTGTGTTTTTTTTTTCCTGTTTATCCTTCAAAGAGGAAAGAGCTAGACTGGGGTGGTGATTCCAGAGCACGGAATGGATGAATTCTTCTTTGTCTCCCTCTTTGGCCTTCTGGATATCAGTCAGATTCCAAACTCGGTTCTTGAACTGAAGAGGCCACTCAGTTTCAAGATGGCTGCTGGCACCCAATTTAATTGGCAAAGCATAAATTTGGTGCTGTTCTGTGAAAGTTGATCTATCATCCTTTCTTCTGATTATGGGAGTATGCTTCATTTCTGACTACTCTGACACAGTTTGTAGTCCTTTCTTAACTAGAACCATGTACAGGAAGTGGCGTTTTTAAGGCATTCATCTCCTGGGGTGCCTATTCTTACTGTCATACTCGAAACTGACTTCACTTCTGTGACAGTTAATTGCATGTGTCAACTTGACTGGGCCACAGTGTGCTCAGATATTTGGTCTAATACTATTCTCTGTGTGTCTGCAAGGGTGTTTTTGGATGCGATTAACATTTGAATCAGTAGACTGAGTCAAGCAGACTGTCCTCCCTAATGTGGGTGGACCTCATCCATTCAGGTAAAAGCCTGAATAGAACATCAAAGCCAAAAAAGAGAGAATTCCTCGGGCCTCGCTGTTTTCTAACTGGCCTTTTTTGCCTTGCTTCAGAGGGGAACTGAAATGTGAGCTCTTCCTAGATCTTGAGCCTTCATCCTGGAACTATGCCATCGCTCGCCCCCAATCTCCAGTTTGTCAAATCACCTTGCAGATCTTGGGTCTTGTCAGCCACCTGTATAGTTGTATGAACCAATTCCTTATATTGAATTGTATAACCAAAGCCTCACAATAAACAGGAGATATATACGTATCTCCTGTTGGTTCTGTGTGCCTGGAGAACCCTCACTAATTCAACTTCTCAAGGAGCAGTGCTTGTTGTCTTTCCTACTCAGGAAAAAAAGAAAAAAAAAAAAACGGAAAGCCCTTCTTTCCTCATGAAAGGTCAGCGTTGTTACTTTCATAACCACGGACAACGCCTTGCTCTGGCTGGAACTTCAGCCTGGCATCTCCCAAGCGTCCTCTAATTTCCGTAAAATAAGAGAATCAGAATTGCAAAAAATATACCATTTGAAGGGTCTCAACTAGCCCGTGACATAAATATATACCCAATGAGAAGTTTATCTGTCTTCACAGGGTGATTCTTTGTTGGTGTATCCCAAATGCCCCAGTCATTGCTGGAGATCAGCTCTCCTCCTATATGGTGGTGTTACTCGCAGTGGTCAGAAGCAGGTGGGATCCAGGATAGTGCCATCTGAACCCAGCAGGAAAACCCAGGGCAGCACCAGAAGTGACGAGTCAGAATCACCCAGATTCTGGGCGCTGGGCCCCACCCCCAGGGTCTCTCCATTTCCAACAAGTTCCCCAGAAGCGCTGATGAACCTCTGCATTAGGGTTGACGACTAGAGAGAAAGGGTTCAAGCCAAAATGTCATGAAGCAAAAAGTCAAGAGCCTTGCACAAAGGTCGGGAAGCTGAGGACAAGGTCGAAGGAAGGCCAGGACTTGGGCATGGACAACGCCAAGATGCCAAGAGTTTGTTTTCATTGGACGTCAGCCTCTAAAAGTGGAGCTGGGGTGGGCTATTTAAACGCCCAGGGCTGGGCCACACCTAAAGAAGGACAAGAGTGAAGGGAACCTTGCCCACCCCCACCCCCCAATCCCTTCTTCCTGAAAGGGAGGGTGTGTGCCGAAAGTCTGTCGATACGGAGGTCCGATATCAAAAGCTCGGTTGACATAGATTTTCAGACTGAGCTCGTCTTCTCGGGAGACAGGAGCGTTGTGAAGCTAAATTAATAAGGCGCATTACAGAGCTCAGTCTGTTGTGTCCTGTTTGCCGTGTGTGATGCTTCCAATAACTCACAGATCCTTAAGTTAAGGCAGAATTTACGAAGCTCTTGCACGTTGGTCAGCAAGAGTCCATTTAACGATCACGTCTCAGTTCAGGTTTCCTTCCTTTTCTCGCCTTCCACCCTTCCTGTCGAGCGCTGTGGTTCCCTCTGTCACTCCAGTCCCCTTAATATTAATCCCTCCCCAGCTTCTCAAACACTTTAATTAGCTGTTTTAATATATTCCCTAAGAACTCCGGAGTCTGATTCATCAGAGTGATAACAAGAAGATATTTGGGGAATTTGCTCCAACTTAAATGACTGAATTATTTCTTCATTTGTTATGTATCCGCCTGTGGATATTCCAATGCTTGAGACCACATTTACGCTCGCCAAGCCGGTTAGCCCTGAGCCAGCTTTTCCAGGGTGAGCGGAGCCGTGTCCTGTCACAACATGGTTTTGGGTCGTTATTAAGGAGTCAGGTGAGACTCTAACGGAGAAGAAATTGGGCCTCACTTGAAGCCATTTCTCTGCGAAGGGCAAATGGCAGCTGAGGTCATGGAGGGACATCTGACGTGGGGGGGAGTTGGGCCCCATCATGAGGATCCGCCCCAAGCGTGGAGCTTCAGAAATACAGCTCTCCCACCCCGGGAACATCAGGCATCCTCCCTTTTCACCCGCCCGACCAAGAAAGAGAAGACATATCACCATGCGCTCCGCGTGCAGAAGTGACAGGAGTCTCCTGCTTTAAGGCTCACCCTTGTCAACAGCAGAATGTCGAGCCTGCCATCGGCTCCAAAGCTGCTGAGACGGATGCTTGAGTAACCTGCCTTCTAGGGGCCCGTCTGCTGCCCTTACCGGTCCCTCCCCCTGAAATACCAATCCGCAAAATAAAGCCCGCCGCGCACACTCACCCGGGCCATCTGCTGTGAGGGCTTCAGTCACAGCACAGAAAAGAGGAGGCAGGGGAAGAAGGGAACATTTCTCAAGGGCCTGCTGGTGTAGGGCAGTTCGCCAGGCATTTAACGTGCCATATGTCACGGCAGCCCCTGAGGCGAGTGCAATGGACTAGCTCCGTCGCGTCCCCCCTTTACAAACCAGCGAAGAGGGGCTCAGTGCCCCCATGAAGAACTTCATTATTAGTGAAAATTAACAGAGGACGTACATCACTTATTCCATAGGGGTGTTAGGCACTGTTGGTGTATCCTCACAAGCGTCCTACCGCGGTATTATGATCGTCCCCACTTTACAGCTGTGAACTGAGCTTAAGCAGCTTGTCCTAAGCCCCCAGGGTGAGGGAAAGATGTAAATCTTTCAGAGCTAAGATCTGAATCCAGGAATAATGGCCAAGAATCCGCACTCTTTTTTTAAATCGATTTCTGAGGTCTACTTATTTATTTTGAGAGAGAGAGAGAGAGAGAGAGAGCGAGCGCACCAGCAGGGGAGGGGCAGAGAGAGGAGGAGACACAGAATCCCAAGCAGGTTCCGCACCATCGACGCGGAGCCTGACGTGGGGCTTGAACTCACGAACTGTGACATCGTGACCTGAGCTGAGATCAAGGGTCGGAGGCTTAACTGTGCCACTGAGGCACCCCTGAGAGCCTGCACTCTCAACCCCTTAACGACACCGTAGTGTTTCTACTCACAAGGCCGTGCCCCTGCCTGGAACAAATGCTCACACGACGGCACGCGTTGGAGCCGGAAATTGATCTCATTTGTGTCTTCCTACTGCATCAAAGAATTAAGCCCTGGGAGAAGTCAAAATTCAGGAAGGCCTGGTCACTCGAAGAGTGGGCTTTATACAGACAGGTGACTTGGTGGGGCTCTCCCCATGACCAGACCTGTTATCACATTTTAGTTAATGATGCCTGTCACCCTCCCCGGTTCTCTCTGAATCTTTACAGGAGTCAGTTAATAAAGACTCTTTGGATTTAGAGATGCTGGATTTCCTAATGATTCCAACAGTGAGTTAATTCTCCACCCACCCAGAGAAGCCTTATCGGAGTCAGTTTGACGTTTTCTTTCCTTTCCCCCCAAGTTTTTCTGGAGCTACACCTGTCGTCACCACTCCCTGATAGCATCGACAACAAACAGAGATAGGGACCTCGAGGTTTTGCTCCTAGACCATGGCTGTGGCACCAGAAAGCCCACTTGATCCTGCTCAAGTAAACAGCAACCAGGGCTGGACTCATCCAACTCCATTGTTTGGCCTTTTATGGAAGGAAGACAGATTGTGTATAGAGATGGAAATTGCATCCGACTGCCTGTAGAGAGTACTAACTATAATGACATAAGCACATAAGAATCTATTTTTCCCACCTACGGAGGCAGTGTTTGCTGTTGTCTCAGCAGCTCAAGATGTCAGGGCTGGGGTGGGGGGGGTGCAATTCCCGTGCTCCTTCCCTCCTTGTCTCAAGATGGCTGCTGCAGCTCCAGCCATCAGGACTGGGCAGAAAGGAAGCGGAAGGAGGGATGGGAAAGGTTGCCCAAGGACATAACTTCCTGTTCAAGCGCTCCCCCCAAAGCCTGCCCATTTTGCATATGTCTGTGACAATCTGGGCACCTAGCCACTTCAACAGTATAGGACAAAGGGGAGAGCGGATAGTGTTTAGGCAACAGGCAGTCTCTGCCGCAAAGTCCTGTTGGCCTAGGACTGGGTTGTCCTTGCCTCCAGCATCTCAGCGCTCCAGGCTTCTGCTGCCCCTAAGAAGCCCTGGGCACATAGGCTGCTTCCGCATCCTGGCTGCTGGGACCAACCTTCCAGGACTCGCAGGGCCCGGCGCGGTTCAGACTGAAAGAACAAAATGAAGACCGTCTATATGTCTAAAACATTTATTTTTAAATGGAGAAAGGACTGATTTTTTTTTTTTTTTTTTTTTAATTTCACTCTTACTCAGGAATGATGCACCGGTGTGGTTGGCCGCCCCTTTCTGTATTTGTCCCTATGTCTGTTTGTTGCTGATACTATCAGGGAGTGGTGATGACAGGTGTAGCTCCAGAAGAACTTGTGGGGGGAAAGGAAAGTCAAACTGATTCCGATAAGGCTCTTCTGGGTGGATGGAGAATTAACTCACTGTTGGAATCACTAGGGAATCCAGCATCTCTAAACCCAGGATGGCGGTCCAGGGCACCTGCTGGCTGTCCCAACTGCTTAGAGCTCTTCAGGAGCCACAGTAAAGAAATATTTAACCAGGGGAAGGTGACCGTCTCCCTGTTAATCAAGGGTGGGGGAGAATAAGAATACGGCGTAGAAATCACGAAGGATCCGATCACTACAAATCCTGTTTTTCTGCTCCCATTTCTTACTTTAAGGAGGCACATCCTCACATCTGTATCTCAATTAGTGCCTAGCGGAGAACAAAGTAAAACCCGCTCACCACCCCGGGATTCCGGGGGTCCAGGGTTTTCCTTCACCAATTTTCCAAGAAACGTTGTAAAGCAGATAAAATCGAAATAGATTTTCGTTCGGCTCAAATGCAGCGTTGCATTCTAATGTAGTTACGTTACAATCTAAATGCAATTCCAAGGAGGTGTAACTCCGATGTGAGGCAATGCCGGGGGGTGCAGGGAAGGACCTGTTGGCTGTTTGGAATCATTGCTTACAGAAGTACTCATAATTGGGGGGGGGGGTTCAAAGGCAGGAGAGCTCCAAGAGGCCCTATTATTTATTTTTACCTCGCTAAGCATATTAGCGTGTTATCAAAGCCCCCTATATAACAAGCACAGCTTGCTGGCATTCGTAAAGGCTGCAAATGGAAGAAGCTAATGTACCGGTGCGTTTCTCTGGCTGGGTTCCAGGCTGCACCGAGGTTTTCTTAATTTAGAATTGACTGTAAACTTGGACGCCCTGCGCTTGTGCCACCAACCATGCTGACAGCATCGCAGGAAGAAATCAGCTAAGCCACGGGGGCAAGAAAAATACCAAGAGCTCCGACTCATCCCCTGATTTTCTGAAACTAGTGTTGAGTCCCCTGGGGATGTATTTGGGCTCTCCCGGAGCCCACACAAAATGGCAGCTGTCAACATCCGAGGAGAAATTTGAAAGGGCCACCGGGAGCATTGGGGTCAGCTCGTGGGACAGTGCAGAGCCCCCCCCCCCACTTGTGTACTCCCTTGTGGGGAGACACAAGCAGCTCCAGCAGGGCGGCCTGGCATTTCTTTCTTGAGTCATCCAAGTTCCCATGCTCAAGCTGTGATTCTCCAAATGTCACGCCCAGTGAATCCTGCCCTTCCAAGGCCATCACGTGACCGGATATGCCCAGCCTACCCCCGGTCCCTCTACATGAGGTAGGAGCCAAACACTTCTCCCTCATAGAACATCCAGAACCCAGGGTGAGCCTGAGACCAGGATGGGCTGGGAGGTGGTGTTCTTGTTGCAATTGCCCCCCGCCCCCCACCCCGTGATTACGTTCAGTCTTTGTTGGCGTGAACTGAGCGGGGCCCCTTCCAGCCATGGGTACAGAGAAACAGAAAGAACTGAGGGTCTTAAAGCCCGGGAAGGGACAGGGAGTGACGGCTGCCTTCTGGGGGAAGGGAGGTGGTCCCCATGTTCCGCTTTTAGTCACCCGAGGGAGGACGGCAGCCCTTGGGTCCTGAGAACTACTGTCCTATCCTTCGCTTCCTCTCCTAGGATTCAGTGTCACCGCCGCCGGGGGGG
>NW_024412447.1:14474197-14496099 GCF_014898765.1 Herpailurus yagouaroundi | reverse complement strand
CCCACCACACACACACTTGTATCCTTTTAAAACAGCCCCTGTTTGTTGCTTAACTAGGTTTGGCTGGATTTCTGCTTTTGAAAGGATTCTGGCACTAAGACAATAAAGATCCCTTGGCTGTCATTTTGTGACAAAGGCTTCCACGATTTTCTTCCTTTTAAAAGGGCATTCTTTCAGAGGGGGAAGAAAGAGCACTTCAATAAAAACCTAGAACACACACACACACACACACACACACCCTGGTAATAGAAAGGATACATCCTAAATGTGGCTTTTCCCCAAAATGCTGCCACATACTCGACCGCAAAACAGGGCTGGTGTAGGCTGTCACTTACGGTTTCCTCTGTGCCGGGGACAACAATAAGCATTTTACGGATGCAGGTTCGTTCCATGCTCCCTACGGCCCTATTAGGATTATTGTTCCCATTTACAGATAAGGACACTGAGGCTCGGCTTGGAGAGATTCAGTAAATGCCCAAGAAGACTCAGCAATTAAACCACAGATCTGCCTTCCAGGAACCTGTGCATTCTGTACCGACATACAAGCATTCTCTGGACGGTTTTCTCCATGCCCTTGGCTCTGCATGATATCAATATCTGTTTCTGTTAGAATGCTTTTCTGTTGCAAGCAGCCAAAACACCAACTGGAACTGGCTGAAGGGGTAAAGAAGTATCTCAGTGAACAGAAGCGTGGAGTTGAGGGGCGCCTGGGCGGCTCAGTCGGTTAAGCGTCCGACTCCCGCTCAGGTCACGATCTCGCGGTCCGTGAGTTCGAGCCCCGCGTCGGGCTCTGTGCTGACAGCTCGGAGCCTGGAGCCTGTTTCTGATTCTGTGTCTCCCTCTCTCTCTGACCCTCCCCTGTTCATGCTCTGTCTCTCTCTGTCTCAAAAATAAATAAAAACATTAAAAAAAAAAAAAGCGTGGGGTAGAAGGAGCTTCAGGGTTGGTTGAGTCAGAATCTTTGACCCCCTTCCTCCTCCTTTGTGTTGACGCCTACACAGATGGTGTTCTCCAAATATGGCCGTAGCACTACATGTTCTGCAGCATGACTTTGGCAATCCCCCTGTAGAGAGGTGGTCCACCTTCTCACTCCCTTGAGTCTGGTGGGCTTGTGACTTGTTTTAACCAACAGAATTCAGTGGAAATGATGCACTGCTAGGTCAGAAAAGCCAGGCAGCATCCACCTTGTTTGCCGGAACAGTCCCACTTGGAGCCCTGAGTTGCCATGTGAGAAGTCCAACTGCCTGCCATGCTGTGGCGGCCATGCTGTGGCGGCCATGCTGTGAGGAAGCTAAGCCACATGAAGTGGTCATGGGTAGGCTCCATCCTTGGCAACGCTGGTCTTGGAATCTTCCTCGGATCCACCAGACACGTGAGTGAACAAGCCTTCAGATGATTCGGCCACAACTGTCAAGCCACCCCAGCTTCCCAGTCTTTTTCCAAATAGACCCCAGACATTGTAGAACAGAGACAAAGCATAGTGACGAGAACAGTGTCATTTTCGTGCCAGTAACAAGATGATTGTGGCTGTTCCAGACATCACATCTAGACCTGACGGTGCCCAGAGCTTAAAGAGGGGTCTTCTCTTTCTGTGGTGCTCTGTCTCTCAAGGACAAAATGCTTCCCAGGACCCCCAGCAGACATCACAGCATGTCTCTTTGGTCAAAAGTGAGTCACATGCCTACCTGGGATAAGACAGGATGGGGACAACCTCAGTGGCTGAGACAGTATCACCTGAAAAAAGGTTTCCCTGTTTAATTATTGGCAAACACCACCCTATGGAAAATTCAACTGATTTTTTTGACTATAAGACCGGTCAGAAACATTTATACTAATTATATTCTAATTTCCAGTAGGGGGAATAATACGCTATATTTCTCATTCATATTTTTGTATTATTTTTTTAAATGCTTATTTATTTTGAGAGAGTAAGAGAGGGAGCAAGCAGGGGATGGAAAGAGAGGGAAAAGGAGAGAATCCCAGGCAGGTTCCACACCACTAGTGTAGAGCCCGATGTGGGGCTCGAACTCACAAACCGCAAGATCATGACCCAAGGCAAAACCAAGAGTCGGACCCTTAACCAACTGAGCCACCAGGCACCCCCTCATTCATATTTACCATGAAAGTCTATTTACTCATGTAGTTATTTTATTTTATTTTATTTTTTATTTTTTAAATTTTTTTAACGTTTATTTTTGAGACAGAGAGAGACAGAGCATGAACGGGGGAGGGGCAGAGAGAGAGGGAGACACAGAATCGGAAGCCATCAGCCATCAGCCCAGAGCCCAACGCGGGGCTCAAACTCACGGACCGCGAGATCGTGACCTGAGTTGAAGTCGGACGCCTAACCGACTGAGCCACCCAGGCGCCCCTCATGTAGTTATTTTAGAAGAGCACTTCACTTCCTTGACCTATCTTCAACAGAACAAAATTTGTAAAAAAAACAATATAATTAGATACAGCCTCAAAGGCATTTCCATTAAAATCAGAAACATGATAAATATGCCCGTTGCCACAACTATCACTTAACATTAATCCACTAACCAGTGCGATTGAATTAGAACTCTGCCCCCATTTAAATAAAGGGATTAGTACTTTTTTTTTTCAGAACGAACTTACCCAAGGAGGTGAAAGACCTGGACTCGAAAAACCATAAAACATCGACAAATGAAATTGAAGATGACACAAACAGATGCAAAGATATCCCATGCTCATGGATAGCCAAAACTGTTAAGTATTGGAAAACCCTATATTGTTGAAATGTATGTACTACCCAAAGCAATCTACGGATCTGATGCAATCCCTATCAAAAAGCAACAGCATTTTTCACAGAGCTGCAATAAATAATCCTAATATGTGTATGAAACCACAAAAGACCCTGAATAGCCAAAGCAATCTTGAGAAAGAGGAACAAAGCTAGAGGTATCACAATCCCGTATTTCATGGGGAGAAAAAAAAAGAAATTAGTACTTTTTTCCGCCCTTATTATCTCTCCCTTTTTTACGTTTTGATCTTCAATCATGCAATATGGGATCTAGATCCAATTTATTATGGTTAAATTACTGGTTTTTCATACTATGCCTTTATTTTTAAGAAACAGCCATCTTATTTTATTTGCGTTTTGCTTTATAGTCATGCTTACAACATTCATTTTAAATTGCACGTTAGATTGGATGGTTTCAGTTCTCAGAAACAGTCCCTTGAGGTCCTGCTTTCCCCATTCCTGAACTCTTCATTTTATTCATCTGTCAGTGAGCTGATGTGCATTTTAAATGATTTGTTTAGGAAGGGTGGTGGATTTTATGCTTTCTGAACTCTTGCAGAGCTGTTACAAGTTCTGTTGTCTTTGAAGATGAATCAGAACCTGCCAGGTGTCAAATTCTTAAGTAAAAACACTGTCTCTTAAAGTCCCAGTGATATCTCTCCACTGCCTTCTAGAGCTCAGGGTTGCACAGCGCGTGTCCAAGAAGGCCCGGTTTTCTTACTTGGGAGGTAGCCTGCTCTTGACGCTGAGATGTTTTGCAACAGTTTTTATTTTTGCATTCCAAACATCTCATCCAGATGTGTCTCAGCGCTGGCATCTTTGAAATTATGTTACTTGCTACACAGTAAGGCCTAAAGATCTGGAGAACTAAACTTTTAGGATGTATTGTCTTATTATTATCATATTATTTGGTTATTGCTTCTGTTCTGTGTCTTCTTGGCTCTTCTTTGGAAATAATGGTTTTCTTGGGGCGCCTGGGTGGCTCCGTCGGTTGAGCGTCCAACTTCGGCTCAGGTCACGATCTCGCGGCCTGTGGGTTCAAGCCCCGCGTCAGGCTCTGTGCTGACAGCTCAGAGCCTGGAGCCCGCTTCGGATTCTGTGTCTCCCTCTCTCTCTCTCTCTCTCTCTCCCTCCCCCATTCATCCTCTCTCTCTCTCTCTCTCTCTCTCTCTGTCAAAAATAAATAAACATTAAAAAAATTTTTTAAAGAAATAATGGTTTTCTGTATATCTCTATTCTATGCCCCTTATATTTATCATCTCCTCTCGTATGCTTTTCATCTCTGGATCCTTCTCTCTGCATGTCAGAGCTAATGATATTTATTTTGCCATCTGAATCACTGAGTCCATTTTCTCTCCTATAAACCTTGCTCTTGTCATTTCTGCTATAGCGTTATTAGATTTTTACGACACTACTGCTTACATATTAACTCGTTTCCATCTAATCAACAAATATATGTATATAAGAATACCACGGGGAGCACAAAGCAATTGCTGTGTGGAGGTGACTTTTATTTCCTATATCTTTCAAATGTATGTTTTCTCCAGCCTCGGAAGTGCTCCTGCCATTTTTACGTCTTGAATTCTTTTCACAGGTTGCAAACTCGGTGTGTTCATTTCCTCCAGCACACCGTCCTTTGCATAAGGAAAGGTAAATAATGGAATAGAATTTGCGATCGACTAGTATGAGTGTCAGTGGGCTGGCCGCATACGTAAGCGTGGAGGGAGCCAGGAGCACGGGCAGGTGCGTGAGGGGAAGCTCATCTCTGTAGAGCTGCTTCTCCATGAGGGGTAAAGCCAGTGAATCTGGGTCAGCGTTTCGTCCTTGTTTCCCTCGCTGTTCTGATGTCCTCACGTCACCAGCTCTGGCCGGGGTGGTATGTTTCCTCCAGAATCCCTCCCCTTGACCTCCCTCACTTCCCTGACATGAGCTCAATCTGCCCTTTTAAGTGTTTACGTGGAGCTGCTGGTTTCATGGCCTCAGTTATCTTGTTTTCCAAAATGTTTATCTTTAGCTGATTAAAATTTCATAGGCAACAAATAAACTCTTAAAGGATGAGGTCGGGATGTGTAATTGAATCCAACAAACGCAGCCCTGCACAGCTTAGCTGTGCGCTCAATTTGCGATCGGAGACACAGGGCCACCTGCTAGACGTGTGACCTGCTTAGCAAAAGGGAGAGAGGCTACAGCTTAACCACAGTCTCCAGATTGTCTCTGGCTCCTACGTTGGAAAGTTACACCACTTACCCATGTGCCACGTTTGTGATCTGGTTATTAAACCACATGCCTTAGTTGTGATTTGGTGACACAAAACAGAAGCAAGCGTAACTTAACCCAAGTGCCGTATTGGCGATCTGGTTGCTAAACAGGGGACCCTGCAGCCCAACTGAATGTTGTATTTGTGATCGGTTACTAAAACATAAGGCCAAGGGCTTAACGAAGTGCCGTGTTTGTGATCTGGTTGCGAAAACAGAGCGCCGTGCCACATTCCCACACACCATGATTGGGTTCCAGTTCCTACAACAAAGGGCCATATGGCTTAAAATGGTCTGCATTTGTGATCTGGTTCGCGAACAGAGAGCCATGGGCTTACCCCTGGACTCCTGTCTGGTCGTTTTCCTGGAGGAGGAAGGTCTCTGAACTGCATGGGTTGCCTCTGGGAACTAAAATTGGGTCAAGGATATTCTAACTAATTTTGGATTCTAAGGGAAAAAATAACCACCTTCCTTTCCCTTCTCAATCTCAGAACAAAGTACCTTAGTTCTCTTAATTTTTAACCACGAGTGCTACTAATTCTCTATCCTGGAAGGGACACACAGCCCTACCTTGCCATTCTCTTCTCTTGTTTCTATGTGCTCGTTTCTTTTCTGCCCTCTGTTCAGCCGAGAGCCGTTTGATTCTGGTCTCTTGATTCTTCATCCTGTATCTGGTCACCTTCTCTTCGTCCATGGTGCATCCCATGTCGTCCCATCTTTACCTTTTATGATTGCCCCTGGATTTTGTTCAATTCATCCTCTTGCTTTAACTTTCATACGTGATCGTGGCCCGTTTCCGGGGCATTTCCATTTGCCCTGCTTCTCTGGGCATGGGAGCTTTCCTCGATGCATCGATGGTTTTACCCATTTCTCAAGGCAACCTGCACTCATTCTTCCATTCAGCCAATGCCAAGCTCGGGCTAACTTCTGCTAGGTGCTGTAGACATAAAACCACCAACGGAATACACCTCTGTCCTCCAGGATCTTCTGGTCTAACGACAAGGCAGAAACGTCAGCAGGAAATTTTCATACACCATTGTAGGTGTGATGATAAACCCGGGTATGGGATCACGTGTATCACGTGTGAGGGGAAGTGTTGAAGGACTTGGACTCGGTGATGAGAGACCTAGGGAGTCACTGGTGGATTTTCAGCAGGTCACCTTGGCTTCCGGGACCTTGTTTCCCCACAAGTTCCCGGATCCAGACAGGTCCCACTCATCGCAAAGGCAATCCAAGCCGCCAAACCGGCTCTACATTCCTTACCTGCATTTACAGGTGGTTCCTATCTGGCTCCTCTCCCCCAACCCCCAGCCCATCGGAAATGGCTTTCTTCTCTATCTGAGGATAGTCGCTAAGAATTACTTGCCTGGGGTCATGGGTATGGGAAAAGGAATGTTCCAGAACGAGACAAGTCATGCAATGACATCTCCTCTGTTGCTCTGCTGAATGCCAGATGGAAGCTGTCAGGAGAATCCTAAAAGCCTAAGTGACAGTCTTTAAATGAGGGAAAAAAAAAAAAAAAACCCACAGGTATGCTGCAGCCACGAGGAGCTGGAATTTCACTGTTCTCAGACAGAATTATGTGTCGGCCGACTTCGGCTTCCAGCCTGGAGCAGAGGTGGATTCCATGAGCCTAAATACGGAGATGAAATCAGACATCACATCGTGAATAGGCCTATCAAAATTATCTCTTATATTTGCATTACCTTGCATTTTTCATTAGAAAGATTTAACATTCTTATTTTATTTGAGACTCCCCAGATCTCTAAGAGGTGGCTAAGACAGATATTCTTCTTACTATTATTATGAGTATTACTTCATTATTACTATTCTTATCTCATCATCATCATCATTATATTTTAAGCGGATAAAGAAACACAACCCAAGCTATTAAGTGACCTGCCTAAGGACACTCGGCCAGTCAGTGGCAGAACCCATCCTCCATTACAATTCCATTAGTCCCTGCATCAACCAGTGGCACAAATACTCTGCATTTATTTGCACGGGGATACGGAGAACCCAACTGATTAATCCCATTTTTCCGGAACTGCCACGGCAACCAACTAAGGGGCGAAAACAGACCCTGGACTCAGCCTCCGTCGAGTCTTACCTCTGTGATAACTGACCCACGGACACTGGACCCCCTCAACTCTTCCCGGGGGGGGGGGGCCCACAACAGAGCAGGCAACCTGTACGAAGTACAAGGAGCTGTGCATTTTAGGATAAAAAGGGTTTCATCCACAGAACAATCCGGTGATATCCATAACACTGTGTTCTTCCATAGGGGAAAACTAAGGAACAGAGAAGCTTCGAAACCTTGACTGGGTCACACAGCCCTACACGACAGTGTCTGGACAGAAGCCCAGGTCGTGGGGCTTTTCTCAATGTATTCCTAACTAAGGACTTACACACACACGCACACGCACACGCACACGCACACCACTGGCTTCTTCATTATGCCTTCGCTTTCAATCAGATCTGTCATACATGCTTGCCTTAACACTCCCTCACATTAATAACACCAACCCCGTTAGACGTGCAAAGAGGAATTACCTATGTTTTTGCTTCTCAAGAGTTGCTCTGAGCGCACAGATATTTTTCCTAGTTGTCTCTGATCGTCCCACTCCATCATCCCCAAGACACTGCAGAATTTAAACATCTCCCAGGGGCCGGGTAGAGTGGGCTCCCTCTTGGGACCCTCTGCCCCTGTCTCACGGGAGCCCACTATCAAGGAGAGTGTTCACGGTTTGCCATCGGCCCCCAAACTGGACAGTCTGGTAGCTGTGCGACCCTCTCCTGACAAACCACGGTGTCCCCTGGGTCCGAACTCTCGAAGGTGAGAGGAGTTCTTCCCAGACCTGAGCGAGCTCTTGGCAAAATGCCTTTATTTTATAAACAAAAACCAAACATAAACTTGTTATGGCCGCTATAACAAATTGTGACAAGCTTTGTGGCTGGAAGTAACATAAATGTACCTATCCTCTTAGCATTCTGGAGTTCAGAAGGCAGAAATCACTTTCACTGGGCTGAGATGAAGGTGTTGGCAGGGCTGTGCTCTTACTAGTGGCTCTGGGGTGGGGAGCACTGTTTCTTTTTCTTTTCTAGCTTCTGATGACTGCCTGCACCCCATGGCATGTGGCCCTCCCTGTATCTTTAAGGGCAGCACTGCCTTATCATATTGCCTTGTCCTCTTGCGCCCAACCTCCCTCGGCCTCCATCCTGTAAGGACCCTTGTGATTACATTTAGGACCCACCCAGAGAATCCAGGATAATCTCCCCATCTCAACGTCCTTAACTCGGTCACACCCGCAAAGCCCCTTTTACCGCATTAGGGTGCCGATTTGCAAACCCTGGGATTAGGATGTAGATATCTTTGGGGCTGTTCTTCGGCCTTCCACAAAACCCACTCGTAGGAGGGCCCCAAAAAACTCTGTTCTCCGGGCTCCTCACACGTTCACACTCCAGTGGGACGGATCAAGCTGGCGGAAAGGTGCCGGGTGAGTGAATTGTTATTCAGGCTAAGGCTCCCGTCACTGTGGCGGTTGAGACTGGGAGCGGTGAGCTGTGAATGTCCTCTCGTTTGCCCTGTACCCAGTTACCACCCCTTTAACCTTACCCTACAGGGACTACGCTGTAGGATGTTGATTATCTCCATTTTATTTTACCTTGTTTTGTTTTGTTTTAATGTTTGTTTATTTTTGAGAGAGGGACAGAGACAGAGACAGAGTGTGAGGGGGGGAAGGGCAGAGAGAGAGGGAGACACAGAATCCGAAGCAGGCTCCAGGCTCTGAGCTGTCAGCACAGAGCCCAACGCGGGCCTCGAACCCACGGACCGTGAGATCTCGACCTGAGCCGAAGTCGGACGCCCAACCGGCTGAGCCACCCACGTGCCCCGTTTCGTTTTATTTTTTAATGTTTATTTGTGAGAGAGAGAGAAAGAGGGAGAGAGAAGAAGACAGAAGATCTCAAACAGGCTCCACACTGCGAGTGCAGAGACCAATGCAGGGCTCGAACTCATAACCTGGGCAGAAGTTGGAGGCTTAACCGACTGAGCCGGCCAGGTGCCCTGATTATCTCCATTTTAAAAGGAGAAACAGTTTCCTGTTGAACATGAGACATATTTCTTGTAGACCAGTGCGCCCCCGCTCCCTGCCCTCCAGCCCCTCCGGCCCGAACCCCAAGCAGCTGCCCGCCACGTGGCCTTGTCACCAACCATTCCGTGTGCCTGGAGTCTCCTCCCCACAAAGAGCCACCCCATCCACTCTCACCTCCCAATGTCTCTGCCCAAATGGCAGGACCCCCCACCACCCCGACCTCCTCATTTAAAAGTGAACCACCCAATGTTGTATGTAAGTGATGAATCCCTGGGTTCTACTCCTGAAACCTATATTGTACCATATGTTAACTGACAAAAATGTAAATTAAAAAAAATAAATAAATACGAACGATAAGAAACCCAAAACAAAACAAAAACGAAAACAAATTCACCACCACCGTCGCCAAGAACCTCCTTCTGGCTCCCCTGGGCGTGTGACCTACCTCACCATCTGACATTCTGCTCCCACTTTCAGTCTGTCCCAACTACACTAAGCTCCGTGAGGACAGAGAATTTTCTCTGTCCCACCCCCTGATGTGTCCGCAGCGCCTACGACGACGACGGGGCCTGCCACTTAGCAGGTGCTCAGAATGTATTTGTTGAATAAGTGAAAGCAACATCTCCAGAGAACATAAATATCGCAGCCACAGTCAGAGTCAGAGTCTGACCTGTGGCTGTGCCCCCCCCACCCCGTCACAGGGGAACCTGGCCAGCACGTTTTAACAGTCACACCGGGGTAAGCAAGGTGCACATCCCCAAACCCAAGTTCAGATTAAAGCAGCAGAGCGTGTGGCCCTGGCAGAAGGGAGAAGGCAGAGACGAAATCCGAAATCCCGATCCTAATCTCACTCCCTTGCTCCGTCGGCTCCATTAGTTAACCATGAGGCTCCGGCGTCCAAGTTCGAGCACAGAGGAAGCTTGCTCTACGTCCAGCCTCTCCTTCCACCTGCTACCGGTCAAACTGGAAGCCACGAGTTTGACATGCAGACAGTCTGGTCTCGTTGGGCGTCTCGTCTCAGATTCGCAGCCAGAGGACCCATCGGTGGGCGCGCGTCCCAAGCCAGTTGTCTGTATTTACAGATCTTCACCCGGAAAGGCACTGCCAGCTCAAATGCGATCGCTTGTTACCCATACGGCGGGGGAGCCCGTCTACCGTGCAGCCTGGGTTCTACGACGAGACACGAGCCACAGAGAGTAAAGTGGCCCTGGACCCTGGCCGCACCGTGTGAGTGTGTGCTCGGGGCCACCCTCCGTAAGACATACGGGGCTGGAGGCACTTTCAGGGCTGCGGCTGGGTGAGCCACCACACGTGGAGGAAACTGGGACAAATGAGGCACGACGCATGCACATCTTGCTTCATTGAGTGCTGGGCAGGCTGTGGGGACATGGGCCACTTCAGTGTCCCCTCCAAGCTGCCCTGTCGGAGATGGCCTTTGAGGAGGACCAGAAGGAGAATCACTTAGCCGGCAGCGGCCGGGGCGGGCTCTGAGCTGCTTTCGGAGCTGGGGAGGGGCACCTGCCATGGTGATGGCAGGGGCGGGTCAAAGCTGCTCCTTGCTTTCATTCAGAATGGTGAGTCTTTCCCGGAGGGCAAAGCCTCTGCCATGTCAGCCATAGATTTGGAGCCACAGGGCTGCTCCACAGGGCTAGCAGTCAGCGGAGACCGTCTTCCAGATTGCGGCAGTAAACAGGTACTCAATCTCATCGTGGCGCAGTGATGGGTCTTCATCTTTTTTTCTGGGTCACCACTGCACTGGGGTGTTTGCAAAGGCTGAGCCAATCCCCGGGCTAACCTGCGCCGGTTCCTTGTGGGACCATGGAACACCGCACTCTCCTCCTCTCTGTCTTCATGTCCCCACATCAAGTGTGGGGACTCTCGTGAGTCCAATGGATCCATCACATCCTGAGGCCCGCTGTCAACTCCACCAACCTCTTCTTCCTTTGCCCGGTCTGCTCATCTTGTCCAGGCTCCAGATGTGTCTGCCCCTTTGCTCACGGTGGGGAGGGGTCTCCCCATGCCTTTACAGCCCAGTCTCCCGGTTTGGTTGTCCACGTGAGAAAATCTTGGGGCCAGGAAGGACTCTGGAGGTCTCTCTGGTTACCCTGGCGTCTCCTGTGCTTCATCCCTGGACACGGTTGGCAGGCTGATGGCAAGACGCCCTTTCTCGGGAGAGGACTTCTTACTAGACGGGGGAAGCTGTGTTGTCCATGGTGTGGGGCCAAGCAGGAAGGGTGGAGGCACGGGCAGGAAATTCTGCAGATCAAATGACCCTGTGTGGCCTTGCCCCATGGGTGCCCACTTAGAGAAGACGGCTGTATGTTTATGCTGCACCGAGATAAATGGGTGAGAGCATCCAGTCACGCAGCGGACCTCCGGCTGCCAAGACCCCATCCGGACGTCCCAGATGACAGGGGTCACTACCATGGTAAACAGCTCCACCCCCTGGTTGACAAGCTCTGGCCCACTGATTTGGGCAGCTCTCTTTGGGTAGGATGAGGCCTTTTGCAGATGGGCAGAGAAAAGAGTAGAAGTGGGCGATGTTCTGGACCTCATTCAGCCCATGCTTCTCTCGGGAGGAGAACGAACTATGTCATCGAATTAATTTCACGCCTTCCCGTGGTGGGGGAGTTTGGATCCACCTGAATCCGTCCGGTCAGGGAAGCGGGGGCCCCCCGTCTCGCTGTCTCCTCACAGAGCAGAGAGCCCAGCAGAGAGCCAGAGAGCTCCATCCGTCCAGCAGCCGAGTATTACACCTTATCAAGAATTCAGGGCTTCGCTAAAACCTCAGGCACCCTTGAGGTTCCTCTCACAGCAGGAAAATGCATTCGATGACGCTGCTCTTCCACCTCGAAACGATAGAGAATCTGAGCATGGCGGGTCCCATGGCACAGGGGCTCTTTCCAGCCTTCTGTCGGATTTTGGGTGGAGGGAGCTTGGACGGAGAGGGAAGGCACGTAGGAAGGACTATGCTTAGAACAAATGGAGGCCTCACGCTTATTCTTTCAGCGAACATCTGTCCTGCAGCCGGCCGGGGCCAGGCTCCGTGACAGGACTGGCCGTGGACGCCGTGTAAGGCACAGCGCAGGCCTTCAGAGTGCCCACCACCTCTTGGCAGAGGTGCGCGGACAGACCAAAGAACCCCTGGTGGGGAGAGCGGTGGTAAGGAGTTCCGGGAAGCCTGCGGTACCAATGGGTCCCACCAACTCCTCTGTTTACGCACCTACTTAGAGACCATGATCGCCAGCATCGATGACGCGGAGGAGAGCAGAGCGTGAAGGACTGGCATGTTTCATCAGCACGGTAGATGGCCACACGGGGACAGCCTGCCCTGGGTCTCCCTTCTGCACTAGAAGCTCGTGTCTATTGGTACAAAGTCGAGCGAGCGAGAGAATCCCCTGCAGTCTTGTTGGATACACGTTGCTAGATTCCGTCCCCCAGAATCCTGGACTCAGGAGGCCCGGGGTAGGGCCGGAGGAATTGCCTTTCCGACCAGTTCCCGGGTGCCGTTGGTGCTGCTGGTCCAGGAAATACACTTTAGAGCCTCTGCGTTAGACGAGTTCAGGATCTTCCCACCTGAAGAGAACCACGCCTCCTGAGGCACCCGAAGCGGGTCAGTCTGTCAAACCTTCGACTTGGGCTCCAGTCACGATCTCGCAGTTTGTGAGCTCCAGCCCCACATCGGGTTCCGCCCCGACAGCGGGAGCCTGCTTTGGATTCTCTCTTCCACTCTCTCTCTCTTTCTCAAAATAAACAAACTTAAAAGAGACAGAGAGAGAGAGCGCCATGCTTCCTGAGCAAGAGTAACCTGCATCCACAAATCCACAAAGCGGCACCTGAGGAATGGCCCAAGGAGCTGCAGGTGGGCGAGCATAGATACCCACAGCTGCAGATGCTCAGCAAAGGTCCCACAGCCAACCCGGCACTGAGTCTCTGAGTCACTGAGACATCCCACCTGGTCTCTTCTGCAAGTCCTACATTTCCTCATTCACTTATAGGTAAACAGAAACACCAGCAACTGTAGCATCGGATTAATTATAATGCGGCATGCCTAAGGAAAAGCATAGAGAGGAGGAGCGTGCCTGCAAAGTGCGTCAGGGAAGAATTGTAGAAGATGCCTGTTTGATGTTCTTTAATATTTTAATCTTTAAAAGCAACGCAAGAGATGTTGGATCATTTAAAAAAAAAAAAGCAACAATAACAGTCTGGGCACAAAGGGAATGAACTAAAATAATGACCGCGGAAGGAATCAAATGACACTGCAGAATTAACACCTTCAACCAGGGATCATAGGAGCGAAATTAACAATGGGGGGAGAGGGGAAGCAGTGATGTGAAATACAAAGCAAAGAGATGAAAATGATCAGAGAAGAGGTGAAAAGTACAGAAACAATGGGGAGAGACTTTAGAACAATTTGTGTTCCCGGAAGGGACCTATTCATAGAACAGGAGAAAGACAGCAGTCAAAGTCCTTGTCAGGAAACAGCAGGAGGCAGAAACTGACACTTGTGTAAATATGAAACACCCCTCACAAAACCCCAGCCCAGATCAATGCCAAATGTGTAACTTGAGGCATCTGGCTGGCTCAGTTGGTGGAGCCTATGACTCTTGATCTTGGGGTTGTGAGTTTGAGCCCCACGTTGGGTGCAGAGATTACTTAAAAATAAAATCTTAGGGGCGCCTGGGTCACTTGAGCGTCAGACTCTTGATTTCAGTGCAGGTCATAATCCCAGGGTTGTGGGATCGAGCCCCACGTTGGGCTGAGCATTGAGCCTGCCTGAGATTCTCTCTCTCTCTCTCAAAAAAAAAAAAATAATAATAATAATAATTAAAAAATAAAATCTTAAAGATAAAAATAAATCAATACAAATCCTATAACAACACAGCATGGAAAACATTTTTCAAATGTCATAATGCAATATTCCCACTAGAGTCCAGGAAGAAGAAAGAAATGATCATCCAAGTAAAAACGCAAGCCACTATCTGACCTCTTTGCTCCTCCCTCACATTAAACAATAGAAGATCTGGAGAAGCTTCGAGGGCGCTTTGAGGAGATTTGTGGGATTCTAAAATTTTATACCAAGCTGAGTTTTCTGTCATAGGAGATGGTGGGAGCAAAGTATCAGATTATAAGAACTCAGAAAATGTAGTGTTCACAAATGCTTCATTATCAAACTATTTTCAAAAATTCTCTTAGCAGATATTTGGATGAAAGTCAGGTACTCAGCGTTGCGACAGTCGTAGAAAAATGGAAACGAGCATGGAAATCAATTAAATACAATGAGGTAGCAGAAAGCTGTTATAAATTTTGTTGTAAAATTAAATGCAGAAGCCAAATACTATTCTAGAAAAATGCACATGGTAGGAAATGTGTCATAGTAAATTTCCAATTAAACTTAGCAAGGCTATAAAGTGGTGAGTAAGAGGTCAGAAATAAAGGTATTACAAACTTTCTTATCATAGGCAAGCAAAGATGAGAAAATGCAATTTAATTTCTTGAATTTGATAATATAAGAAATCATGGCCTAAGCAATGCATTTGATAAATGGAAAGATATCCACCGGTATAATCAAAACAGAACAACTATAGGTTTGGGGTTTTATTTTATTTTTTATGTTTTGCAAAAGACAAAAAGCAAGGAAACCATAGAGGAAGCAGAGGATGAAATAAAAGTCCAGCCAAACATGTTTATTACAATATAAAAATGGAATTAGCCTCCACCATTGAAAAGCAAAGAATCTCAGGTTGGATTTTTTTTTTTTTTTTTAATTTTTTTTTAGGTTAGATTTTTTTTTTTTTTTTTTTTTAATCCGGGGCACCTGGGTGGCTCAGTCGGTTAAGCATCTGACTTTGGCTTAGGTCATGATCTCCCAGTTCGTGAGTTTGAGCCCCGCATCGGGTTCTCTTCTGACAGGTCAGAGCCTGGAGCCTGCTTCGGATTCTGTGTCTCGCTCTCTCCCTCTCTGCCCCTCCCCTGCTCACTCTCTCTCTCTCTCTCTCTCTCTCTCAAAAATAAACATTTTAAAAAAATCCATGCTGAGAACATGGAGCCTTCCTGGGATTCTCCCTCTCCCTCGCTCTAGCTCTCTCTCTAGCTCTCTGTCTCCTCCACTCATGCACTCTCTCTCTTAAAATAAATAAACTTTTCGTTTTAAAAAGAACCTAAAAGGAGACAAAGATTTAGCAGAAAATCGATTCCAAAAGAAAACCGGTGCAGCAATATTGATGTAAAAACATTTTTTTTTTCAAATAGAAGGCACTTAACTTTTTTTTTTGAATTATTTTTGGATAACATATGCCTGATAAATTTAGCATCATTTGACACCACAGGTGATTTGAAAAATAATTTGATATGTCTTGAAACTTGAGGCTCCTAGCTTTTGGTTTTGGTTTTGGTTTTAAATTTTTATTTCTTTAATTCCAGCATAATTAACATGCAGTGTTATATCAGGTGCAGATGTACAATATAGTGATTCAACAGTTCTATACATGACTCAGTGCTCTTCATAACGAACACACTCCTTAATCCCCTTTACCTATTCCACCCATCCCCCACCCACCTCCCCTCCGGCAACCATCAGTTTGTTCTCTCCATATTTAAGAGTCTGAGGTGGGTTGTTGTTGTTGTTGTTGTTTTATTAGTCTCTTTTTGGCACTTGCATAAGTTTTTAATGACTGATTGTGTGTACTGATTAAAGGTATACTGCAGTCCTGTACCCAATCCCATTGTGTGGGGGAGTTTTTCCCTCACACTACCAAGCAATTCTCCAACACCAGCTGGGGGTCCTGTGATTCAATTCAATTTTGACCATGTACCTGGAGACAGTATCAGATTCCGGAAGCTAAGGGCTCAATCCCTCGAGACTGCCCTCCACTTGAGTTGCCAGTTGCAAATCCAGGTCGTTACCCGTCCTTCTGACTGGCAGGCTATGAATCAAAAGTCCCTGGGACACCCTTCCTTTGGATTCTGTTAATTCGCTAGAGCGTCTCACAGAACTCAGAAAACCAGTTTACTCACTAGACTGCTGGTTTATCGCAAAGGATACTGAACGATACAAATCAATGGCCAGATGAAGAGATACATAGGGTGAGATCCCAAACAAAGGAACTGATGTCCTCATGGAGTTTGGGTCCTGACCCAATGGCACAGGGAAGTGTCACTAACCTAGAAGCTCTCTAAAATCCCTTCCTTTTGGGTTGTTATGGAGGCTTCACAATCTAGGCACAATTGATTAAAACATTGGACACTGGTGACTGAGTCAACCTCCAGCCCCTCTCCTCCCTGGAAATCTGGGGGTGGAACTGAAAGTTACAAACCATCTGTGCAGGATTGGTTCCCTTGGCCACCTGCTCCCCCGTCTTACAGAGATTTCCAAAAGTCACCTCATTAACATAAACCCAGTTGGAGTTGAAAGGGGCTTGGGAATAACCAGACCCCCACTTATGGCCAAAGGCAATTGCAGGAACTGAGGACCAGAGACCAAATATTTTACCAAAAGATGCTTCCGTTGCTCTTATCACTTTGGAGATTCCAAGGGTTTTGGGCGCTGTGAGCGAGGAACCAGGAACAAAAAAATGGAAGACCAAAATATACATTTATTACAAATCACAGTGTCACTGCCCGTTCTGTAATGGATGGAGCCTGTAACCTGTTTATCTTGATGTCCTCCCAGGGCCTTTCCTGGGCTTTTTCACACTCCATACCCTCTTCCCGGGTGTTGACATCCTTTCTGATGACTTTTATTATCATCTGTAGGCAAGTGGCTTTCAAAGCTGTATCATTAGCCCATATCTAGATATCCCCTCGGGCTATTCGTTGGGCTGTCCCTCAGGAACCTCCAATGCTCACATCCAGAATTCAGTTGGTCACCTTTCTCTCTAGGCTCCTTCTTTCTGTGTCCCCATCCGGCTGGACATAAAGCACGGGCGTCATCCTGATTGGCTCATTCTCCTTCACACTCCACACACAATGAATCATTGAGTCCTGCCCATCACGCTCTTGCGTGGTTTGCGATTCTGTCACCACGGCCCGCTGCTAAAGAGGGATCGAAGAAGACAACTTGGGGGATAAAAGCAAACTTTTACACTTCGTGAAGCGGACAGTTTGCATTCGGAGAACTGCAAAGTGGGGCGGAAGGCTGGAGGCTTTTACAGGATAAGGAATAAAGAATAAGGATGAGACAAAGAGAAAATATCTGATTGGCTGGGGCCCCACGGTCTTCCTTGTGTTGGGGCGAGGAGGCCCAGCGCTGGCTTGGTGTTTGGGAATCGACTCACTGGATGCTTCTGGTGGAGAGGAGCATTTACAAGGACACAACAGTTATCTAAGCTTTGGTGTGCTGATGTGGCACCTCGGGCAGGAACGGCTCCCTCCTGGGCCTGGAAAGTTATGTGAAGACCGCCATGCTTTCTAAAGCTGTTGCTTTAATAGTCTCTTGTCTGGTCCTCTTGCCCCTTGTCCACGGAGGAGAATTTTTCTCAAGCCCAAACCTGAGGAAGTAATTTCTCCGGCGAAAATCTTTGAATGGCACCCCATTCCACCCAAAAGATAAAAGCCAACCTCCATTCCTTAAAACATTAAACCTAGAATTACCATATGATTCAGCACTTTTGCTTCTGGGTGGCATATACCCAAGAAAACTGAGAGCAGGGGCAAGATCAGATATTTGCAGGCCCACAGCAGCGTGGATAAACCCAAGTGAAATTAGGTAGCCATAAAAGGACAAGACTGTATGATTCTACTTCTATGAGGTATTAGACTCCTGTTAGACTTTTTCTTTTCTTTCTTTTTTCTTCCTTCCGTCCTTCCTTTATTCCTTCCTTCCTTTCTGTCTCTCTCTCTTTCTTTCTCTCTCTCTCTCTCTCTCTTTCTTTCTTTTGAGAGGGAGAGCACAGGCAGGGGAGGGACAGAGAGAGCAGGAGAGAGAGAATGTTAAGCAGGCTCCACACTCAGCACAGAGCCCAACGTGGGGCTTGATCCCACGACCCTGAGATCATGACCTGAGCCAAAATCAAGAGTTGGATGCTCAACCGACTGTTGAGCCCCGCATGTTAGACTCTCTACCGAAAGTAGAATGGTGGGTTCCAGGGGCGGGGGGGGGGGGGGTTGGGGGGCAGAGAGGGGCAATGGAGAGATGGCATTTCATGACATGGGGTTCCAGCTGAGGAACATGGGAAAAGTTCTGGAGATGCCTGGTGGTAATGACTACACAATGATGGGAATGTACTTCATGTCACAGAATTGTATACTTGAAAATGGATGAAATGGTAAATTTGTGCTTATGTATATTTTACCACAATAAGAACAAAAAAGTGAAAACAAACAAAAAGCAACCAAGTCCCTTACTGGAGCACACAAGACCTTCACTGATTAGCACCCTCCCCACGGCTCTCCCTGCATCCTCCACCACTGTCTCCTGCTCCCAGACCCCAGAAGACCTCAACCTATGGCCATTCAAGGACTATGTCAACTTTCACACCCTAGGTCTTGGTAGAGCCGTGACACGTGGCCAACATGGCTTCCCTTTGCCTGTCTCCCATGCCCACTCACCCAGCAAACGTCTGTAGGTCTCTGGTTGCAGCCCCGTCCTCCAGAAAGCTCGCTAGAACCCGCTGCCTTTCCCAGGGGTCCCCAAGCCGTCCTGTGCTTCCCCTGGCTTGGCTAACAACACACTGGATTAAAATTACTTATTGGCTTGTCTTCTGAGAGCAAGATCCATGTCCTGTTCACCTTTGCATCTCCATCAGAGTCTGGCATCGAGTCAGCCTCAATAACTATTTGTTGGATTAGGAAATCAATCTTTCTGCACTAAGGAATGGCCTCATTTAAGAAATATTAGGACTTGGAGATATAACTCCCTTCACAGACTTTAATGAGTTACTTACGGTCTTTGACAAATCAAGTAGTCCCCAGAAAATAAGGTTATAGGAGATAGCAGATTAGAATTGTAAGGCTACATAATATAATTAATGGAGATAAATATGATTGTGCGATTGACCCTGCAGAGATATCATAATAGAAAACTCCTTATGTTCCTGAAAAAGAACAGATGTACCGGCTGCATTCTTTAGCCATGATCTAGTAAAACCAGAATGAAACAACAAAAACCAAACCCAGGAGAAAGAAACACAAGTAGGATTGTAAGTAAACAATGGGACGTAATCGGGGCGCCTGGGTGGCGCAGTCGGTTAAGCGTCCGACTTCAGCCAGGTCACGATCTCGCGGTCCGTGAGTTCGAGCCCCGCGTCAGGCTCTGGGCTGATGGCTCGGAGCCTGGAGCCTGTTTCCGGTTCTGTGTCTCCCTCTCTGCCCCTCCCCCGTTCATGCTCTGTCTCTCTCTGTCCCCAAAATAAATAAACGTTGAAAAAAAAATTAAAAAAAAAAAAAACAACGGGACGTAAGAAGTCCTGAGAGGGGCACCCTGGTGGCCCAGTTGGTTAGGCATCTGACTTCGGCTCGGGTCATGATTTCATCGTTCGTGGGTTCGAGCCCCGCGTCGGGTTCTGTGCCGAAAGCCCGGAGCCTGCTTCGGGTTCTGTGTCTCCCTCTCTCTCTCTGCCCCTCCCCTGCTCGTGCTCTGTTTCGCTGTCTCTCAAAAAGAAATAAATGTTTTAAAAAATTTCTTAAAAAGTACTGAGAGAAACTTAAAACTGCGGCACTATTGAGTATAGCTGCCTGCTGATCTTTTGGCCGGTTTTCTGGAAAAAAAAAAAAAAAAGCACATCATTCCAAAGTTGACTCAAGTAAAATTAAGCTCAGGGACTGATGATCTTGGAAGGAATCCTTGTTGGCATCATGTTTGACAGTGATGCCTTTCAAACTTGCAAAAGAGATCTATTCTGACAACATAGGAAACTTGGAATCCTACTTAATTAATTTTGTTTAAATATTAGTATCCTATTATTAAAAGATGACCCAGATAGGTGAATGAAAGGAAAATAGAGATTTCTGGAATCTGCATCTTGCCTTGACTTTGTCAGACTCTGGCTGATTCTTTTCACCTAATTTCTGATTTTCAGCAGAGTCTCAGCTGGATTTCTCCGGCTCCTCCGGTCCTTCCTCCGGCCTTCCAGGAAATTCTTACTCATTTTCTCAGAGTCTCTTTGATTTTGTCACTCTCAGTCTCTGATCGCGGCACGGTGGATGGCGTGCCCAAATTTTCTCATCTGTGACGTCCATCACCCTCCTCCTGCATCTCGCCAACCTTCTGGGAGCACCCAGACTAGCAACCACGTGCTCCCCTATCAAATCTAAAGGACACTTTAGACCGCGAGTCAACCCTAGGTGCGTCTCATAATTCACTCCATAGTCACTAAACTGTGATGCAGCAGACAAATCCACTTTACACACCCACCTCAGTTGTTCTTACTTATATAAACGGCTTTGAACTTGAGTCATTTCGATTTCCGGCAAACTTGAGTCATTTCGATTCAGATCATTTAGATTTAAAGCATTTCGATTTCCGGCAAATTTCAAACCCCCTTTCATTTGTTAGAAGAAGGGCATATTTCAAGCAAGGTAATGACTGCTTTACCAAGAGAGCCGGGAAAGAAAAAGGTCGAGAACTTTCTTTCACCGTGATCCACATTAAATTAAAACATTTCTGTATGCATTCTTGGGTGAGTTATACTGCAGAGACCCCAGAGTCTTCGTGGCCAACATAAGGGTTTATTTCTCTCAAATCGCCTGCCCTTTGTGGGTTAGCTCCACATCGTATTCATTCCAGGAGCCACGGTGCAGGAGCAGCCCCTACTTGGTACAAGTGTTTTTGTGACAGAAGGAAAAAAGAAATAGCAGAACACAAGACGGCTTTGAGACTTCTCTTTGGACACCCATCACTTTCATATATGGCTTTCACTGGCATTCAATTGGCCCAAGCCTGACATCAATGGGCCAATGGGCAGGGAGATAGGACCCTCTCCCAGGGAGGGGGAAAAATCATTAGAAACAGTGAAACCTGTTACAGCCCACACCCTTGCTCGCAAATATTCATTTTCCTCCCTTTAGCCACAAAATAGATTCATCCCTACCCAAGAGAAACGCTCAAAAATCCCGTCCAATTACAATACGTAAGACTCAAGATACTAGGGGCAGCTGGGTGGCTCAGTTGGTGAAGCGTTCGACTCTGGATTTCGGCTCAAGTCACGATCTGAAAGTTTGTGGGATCAAGCCCCACATCAGTCTCTGCACTGACAGTGTGGAGTCTGCTTGGGATTCTCTCTCCCTCTCCCTCCCTCTCTGCCCGTCTCTGTCTCTTGATAAATAAAATAAATGAACAAAAAGACTCAAGGTCTAGACCCTGATGATATACACTAAATCTGGGTATGGTCCCTCCTGATCTGGAGACATATGGATTAAAAAAAACAAATCCCTCTCCCCTCGCCCCCAACACACTCAACATATAAGGGTGGAACAGACTCGGGTTAACCACCCAAAACAATCCCATCCAGAAAGAAAGAAGAAAACAGTGGAAGACACATAGCAGTCAAAAGCTTAGAGCAATTCTAAAATCTTGCCATACAGACTTTGGGGTGAGGAATATTCCTTGATTAGATCCTGGTTCTGGGGCGCCTGGGTGGCGCAGTCGGTTAAGCGTCCGACTTCAGCCAGGTCACGATCTCATGGTCCGTGAGTTCGAGCCCCGCGTCAGGCTCTGGGCCGATGGCTCAGAGCCTGGAGCCTGTTTCCGATTCTGTGTCTCCCTCTCTCTCTGCCCCTCCCCCGTTCATGCTCTGTCTCTCTCTGTCCCAAAA
Organism: Herpailurus yagouaroundi; assembly: GCF_014898765.1. NCBI lineage: Eukaryota > Metazoa > Chordata > Mammalia > Carnivora > Felidae > Herpailurus > Herpailurus yagouaroundi. The sequence goes on along the minus strand of NW_024412447.1, from coordinate 14,474,234 downwards.
ATAAATAAAAACGTTGAAAAAAAAATTAAAAAAAAAA
>NW_024412447.1:14454707-14474097 GCF_014898765.1 Herpailurus yagouaroundi | reverse complement strand
CGTTGAAAAAAAAATTAAAAAAAAAAAAAAAAAAAAGATTAGATCCTGGTTCTGCTTCCTGAAAACTGCTCTTGATTTCACTGAGTGATGTCAAGAATGATTCCCAGCTTCACCGTCCGGGAGACCTTCTGCCCTTTTCCACTAGTCTCCTTCCCTCCTGATGAGGGCCTTGGAATACACCTTGCTTTGGGCCTATGTCACTTACTCTCCTAATGGTTTGTGCCCATAAAAGGTTGGGAGCCCAAAGATCATTTTATGTTTTGAGTAGTGATAGAGCCTTTTAATCCCATGCTGTTGGTTCTTGCCCAGTAGAGCTCTCTCAAAAAATTCGCCTTTTAGGGGGCGCCTGGGTGGCGCAGTCGGTTAAGCGTCCGACTTCAGCCAGGTCACGATCTCACGGTCCGTGAGTTCGAGCCCCGCGTCGGGCTCTGGGCTGATGGCTCGGAGCCTGGAGCCTGTTTCCGATTCTGTGTCTCCCTCTCTCTCTGCCCCTCCCCCGTTCATGCTCTGTCTCCCTCTGTCCTAAAAATAAATAAACGTTGGAAAAAAAAAATTAAAAAAAAAAAATTCGCCTTTTTTTTTTTTTTAATCTTGATTTCAATTGTGTTTTGCTAATAGCCACATCCACAATTATTTTGAGACATAACTCTCTCTAAACCTAATAACCAATTTCCTTGGAGAGTCACTTAGCATTTCCAGAGGTTTTAATAAGGACCACTCTGATTTGTTTTGTAATTTATAACATTTCTCAATTTTATCCCTTCTTGGTTGAAGATGAAAAACAATTGCTTCTTTCCATTCCGCAAGACCAGGAATTTCTGAGTGGTCTCCGTTCCTGGCCTGTTCTTTCCTGAGCTCATCTCTCTCTCCTGTTTTGTTTTGTTTTGTTTTGTTTTTCCTTTTTTAAAAAAACTAAGCTATAATTGACATATAACATTACATTGGCTTCCTGTGTGTATGATAATGATGGGATATTTGTATATATTGCAAAATAATCACCACAATCATCTTTTTAAGTGTATTTCTTTATTTTGAGAGAGAGAGAATGATTATGAGCAGGGGAGGGGTGGGGGGAGAGAGAGAGAGAGAGAGAGAGAGAGAGAGAGAGAGAGAGAGAAAATCTCAAGCAGGCTCCGTGCTGTCAGCACAGAGCCTGCTGCAGGGCTCGAACTCACAAACCGTGAGTTCATGACCGGAGCCAACATCCTGAGCCGGATACTTAACCGACGGAGCCACCTGGGCGCCCCCACAATAAATTTAATTGACATCCCTCCTCACACGTAATTGCACACTCTTTCCCTTGCAATGAGAACTTTTAAGATCTACTCTCTTAGTTTCAAATATGCAGTACAGTGTTATTAACTACAGTCACCATGCTGTATGTTAGACCCACAGAATTTATTTATTTCATCACTGAATGCACGTACCTTTCGATGCCCTTCCCTCATTCACCTACCGCCCACCCACCAAATCGGGCAATCGGCAATCTGTTCTCTGTATCTTTGAGCTCAGGGTTGTTATGTTTGTTTGGGTTTTTTTTTTAAGATTCCATACATATGTGAAATCATATGATTTTTGTCTTCCTCTCTGGCTTATTTCACTCTGAGCTCACCTCTTTCTTTTTTCGCATTTCTTAATTTAAATTCAATTTAGTTAACATAGAGTGTAATAATGATTGCAGGAATAGAATTCAGTGATTCATCACTTACATATGACACCCCGTGCTCATCCCGCCAAGTGCTCTCCTTAATGCCCATCACCCATGTAGCCCGTCCCCCCACCCAACACCCCACCAGCAACCCTCAGTTTGTTCTCTGTATTTAAGAGTCTCTTACGGTTTGTGTCCCTCTCTGTTTTTATCTTGTTTTTCCTTGCCTTCCCCTGGGTTCACCTGTTCTGTTTCTTAAATGCCACATATGAGTGAACTCTTATATTTGTCTTTCTCTGCTGACTTCTTTTGCTTAACACAGTACACTCTAGGTCCATCCACATTGTTGCAAATGGTAAGACTTCATTCCTTTTGATCACCGGATAATATTCCATTGTCTATACCTACCACATCTTCTTTATCCATTCGTCGGTAGATGGACATTTGGGCTCTTTCCTTCCTTTGGCTGTTGTCGATAGTGCTGCTGTGAACACGGGGGTGCGCGTGCGCTTCGAATCAGCATTCTGTTACCCCTGGGGTAAATGCCCAGCAGTGCAATTGCTGGGTCGTAGGGTGGTTCTATTTTTCATATTTTGAGGAGCCTCCATACTGTTTTCCAGAGGGGCTGCACCAGTTTGCCTTCCCGCCAGCACCTGGGATCCCCCAAAGGGATCCTCTTTCTCCGCGTCCTCGCCAGCACCTGTCGTTGCCTGAGTTGCTAATGTTAGGAGCCCACCTCTTTCTGGTTTCACCCTGTCCGTTACCACCAGTTGCAACCATGCTGTTCCCCAGACTGATTACCTAAGGCCACAAACTCCTCCCACATATACCTGTCCTTCAAATCATCACAGGCAATGCCGCAACCGAGTGTCATGCTTCTGCATAACATCCGTGGGTCTTTATCTTTCCAGCCTCCAATCACGTGTTTCTCATCTCCCACCCCTTGGCCCTGGAACATGGTGTTTTCGAATGTTTGTTACGGTAGCCTCTGACCTCTGTGCGTGGTTGTATTTTTTTTAGTAGAAATTTCTTGTATTATTTTTGAAATATGCTTTGTATGGTTTGTATAATCTCTGTATCATTGACTTAAACCCAGTTAGCAAACAAGCCTGAAATGCCTACGGCTGATAACAATGAAGGGCGTTTCGTACTCATCTTCCTTTTCCTTAATGGGGTATCTGCAGATCCTCCCCACCTTATCCTTGTTCTGGGGCCCAGACGGAAGGAGCAGCCCCCACATGGGGCACGCCATTCTCGTGGCAGAGGAGAAAGAGCACATGATGTGGCCTTTAGAGCTTTTAATTGGATGCGGCGGATGTGACTTCTGCTCACATTTCATTGGCCAAGGGAGTGACAGGACCACACTCGGTAGAAATGGAGTAGGAGAGTATGAGACTCTCCCGAGGACACGAAGACCGTACTGGGGGATGCCACACCTCCCTTTAGCTTTCCTTCCTCATGAACACGGCTTTGAACTTGGATGTTACCTTGTTAGAACATGATGCGTATCTAAAGCAAGACGGGAACGGCCAGCTTCTCAGGAGATACAGAATATCTTTAGAGATGTGTGCATTATCTGAGGTGTGACACAACTTCCAAGTCCGTGAGATGTGCATGGCTTGCGGAGGTGACGGCAGATGGCCGGGTGAGTGGGAGGCCAACTAGCAGGTGGCATTTTTTTTTTTCCTCCGGGAGTCTCAACCGAGGGGGATATGTTGTGCTCACTGTATCCCCAGTAAGTGCCTGCAAGTTCACGAGTATGCTTGGAGCAGAACACGATGGAAATGTTGCTCATCTGATATCCTGGAAAGCTGAGCCGAGCTTCCACACGGGAGCTTTGGGCTGTTGGGGCTTGGCAGCCATGCCCCAGGCTGAGTCCTCAGCCCCATGCGCCCAAGACCTGCTCATCCCTCTTTATCCCCACAGTTCGACATGCAGAGGATAACTCTGGAGGAGCTGAAGCACATCCTCTACCACGCCTTCCGGGACCACTTGACAATGAAGGACATCGAGAACATCATCATCAACGAGGAGGAGAGCCTGCAGGAGACCTCGGAGAACTGCCAGACAGAGTTCGAAGGAGGTAGGTACCCCCGATTCCGCCTCCTACCTGGTCTGGGACCGGCCAACACCTTCACATCCTCGCTATGAAGAGTGAATTTACAGTCGGGGCTGGAGGGCCTTGTCCTGAAGCCAAGAATCCAGGACTGAGGTTACAAGATCCTTTCCGCAAAGATGCAATAGGTTCTTTTTTTTCTTTTCTTTTTTCTTTTCTCTTCCTTTCTTTTCTTTTCTTTTTTCTTTTCTTTTCTCTTCTTTTTTTCCTTTCCTTTTCTTTTCTTTCCTTTCCTTTTTCCATTTTTCCCCCCAAACCCTGCCTTTTTGCAGGACCTCTAGGGACCCTGTCTTTCCGCCAGTGGTTCTCTCAGGTCTGTGATTAGACGGGCAGCTTTGCCGTTACTCACCGGGGGGCTGCGTGGACTGGTACAAACTCCAGCGCCCAACTCGGGTCAAGTCCAGTGGCTAAGTGCGCAACCTTGGCCACCAGGTGTGCCTTCTCTGAGGGCGTACCCTGACCTATAAACATCAGGATAATTACACCTACTTCGCAGGACCCTTAGGAAAGGATTGCCTCTGTGCTCTGCTCCCTGAAGGCACTGGTCAGAAACAGCCCCATTCACAAAAATACTCTCGCGAATTTAACCCTGTACTTACAGAAGAAAGCAGCTTTTCCTGGGGCCAAAATATAGACCCACGAGAGGCCATTTTTCTTGGGCTCATGAAAGAAAAGGTAAGAAAAAAACAAACAAAACAAAACCAGCCTACCTGATCCCCTAATCAGTAGAAAGTTCCAGGGAAGCTAAATAATTCAATCCCTCTTTCAACTTTGAAAATCAGAACTGCTTTAACAACCCTGATGAATAGAAAAAAAAGATTTTTTTAATGACATTAAAACAGGATATCAGGCCTGTTTAACTTGTTCAGGGCTGGGATCTCTTAAAGAGGTCTAGCCACTCTTTTCTATTCTTTTTCCTGAACACTTACACAAATCGGGGCACACCGTTGGGAAGCTGTCTCATAGCCACCAGGATGGCATTCGCCCTGCCTGGTCTCGGAGCCGCCACGTTAGAGCCGGCCGAGCGGGGAGTCTATGCAGAACGCAGTAAGTCCAGGGGGCCACAGTGGTTCATTCGGACCTGGGCCCCCAGGGGTCCTGTCCGGGCCACACCGCTGCATCGTGTGCAGGATTAAAGGCCATGACAGGAAGAGACGCTTCTACTCCGAGGTGATAAGCGCGATTAACTCAAGCCAGGGAGACGGGGAGTGGTGGATAGGGAGGGATTGGGGTAAACTTGAGAGCTGTGCCCCCTTCTGTAGGCATTCAAACATCTTTCAAAAACGCTGTGTGTGGCGAACAAAACCCAGTTGTGGTCCAGAAGCTGCCCCGGTCGGCCTGCAAGTGACACGTGGGCTGGAGCATCAGTGGCCGTATTTGGAGTTGGAGCCACGCGAGACCACACGAGAGCAGGGTGGTCACAGCCAAAGCCACATGTGCAGCAGGACAGGCAGGGGGATCGGGAGGGTGAGTAGGGGCGAGGCAGGCAGAGATGGGAGGGACACCTGAGAAAACACCAGGCCTGGCCTCCCCCATCCATCTCGACCCAGCTCTTTCCACCCTGATGACAGACTGTGTGTTCCAACAATGGAAGCTTCGGGGGCTCCAGCCCCCCACTGTCAGCAAATGCTCTGGAGATGGGAGAGGGGAGTATTTCTGGACATCTTGTTTTCCACAAGAGCCTTCGTTTGTGGATCGGTGTTTTGTTCAGAGAAATGTCACAAGTCTTAGTAATTTGGGAAAGGTCAGACTGCACTGGGAAGGAATCTGAACCCTAAGCAATGTCTTTTTATTATTCAAAAGCTCATATATTAATAAACTGAGGGAGAAAGGGGTTTCCAAATCGAAGTCTTCCTGAGTCCGCTCTAATTGATTCGTACGTATAACATGGGCAACAGCTACCAACCGTGGGGTTTATTGATACGTTCCAGTTGCTGTGCTGAATGCTTTAAACTTTGTGGCCTTCTTGAATAAGAGAAACATTGCTTTGTAATTAGCACACTGCTTTTTTGAATGCCCTCTGCAACGTGGATTACATGGGCCGTTTTGCTTGTTTTCACATCAGACGGTTTTTTTGTTTTGCGTTTGTTTTTTTTTTTTTTCAACGTTTATTTATTTTTGGGACAGAGAGAGACAGAGCATGAACAGGGGAGGGGCAGAGAGAGGGGGAGACACAGAATCGGAAGCAGGCTCCAGGCTCTGAGCTGTCAGCACAGAGCCCGGCGCGGGGCGCGAGCCCACGAACTGCAAGATTATGACCTGAGCCGAAGTGGGATGCTCGACCGACTGAGCCACCCGGGCGCCCTGGTAGAATGGAATTTAAAGAGGCGCACATCAAATAACTCTGAGCTCAGCACATTGGGGGTCAAGACTGAGATTCTGGAGCGTAGCAGAGGTTTGAAAATGCTGATGTGCACGACCTGACGTGGAGCCTGTTAGAGCCGAACAGGAGGCCTTCCTCAGGCCCTAGCATCGTTTTACACCAGTGATGATACTTTTCGCTTTTACAAATCTTGGGTCTGAGACTTGTACAAACCTGTTCAGGTTCTATCCATTAAGTCAGGAAATCTTGATCATTCCTTCCACATGAATGGATGTGGGGGGGGGGGGGGTGGGGGCCCCCTTGGGGGGGGGGGTTTATGTTTTTCTTTTTTTCCCTTTTAGTTTTCCCTTTGGCTTGTTTTGTTGTCTTTACCCGTTTGGTGCTTAGGCCAACGCAAACCACAGCTACGCGTGCACGCACAGACACATCCACACGGCCCCTCACGCGTTCTAATCTGCCTTACCTTTACGGAAGATAGGGCTCTGTGATCATAAGGAGGCAGGAATGTCTCCATCTTCTCCCAGGGGAAGGACAAGAGGATGAGGATGAGATTCCAAGGTACACAGAAGGACAGCTTTTTTGACTTGTCTTCAGGAAACCCTTGAGTTGGGGGTTCATGTCATGTATAGAACCCATTTTCCTGGAGCACCCAAAGAAGTCATCTACAGAAGCCCTTATTAAGGCCGGGAAGAGACCAGAAGAATCTAATTCAAGGGTTCTGAAGTGGACCTTTCCTTTATTCACACCTGGCTTCCAGATGAGAAATTATTCAGATTGAGTCAAACACCGGACCAAGTGTCACCCACCGTGCTGGGTGCTTTGGGCATGAGATCATTGAATCGCACTGAATTCAGGGGCTTTCCGGCAAAACCCGTCAGCTGGCAGTCTACCCAGCCCCCGGTCCAAAGAGAATCCTCAACTCAAAGTATGCCTTTCAGGTGTTCCCAACGCCCCAGATCTTTTTGAATTCCCTCATTAAGATCAATTATGTTCAATGTTCTGAGCTGTCAGTTTTCAATACGTGTGTTCTAACTATTTGGAAAAATAAATAGGTCAGCATTCACCGAAATGGGCTAGTTACCGGACTATGTGCCTACCCACAATGCCCACTCACCATCCGGGCTACATGAGAGGTTTAAGACGTTTTGCTTCCGTGTGATTCCTTTATAATCACCAGACATTTCGCTTTTGGAGAACAGAAGCCCAGTGACGCTGAGAGACAAATTCTTGTCTCACTATTTGGGTCCAGTTGCTGACACATGTGGAATCGAGTGGTCTTGTGGTTGACCTTGTGATCATCTAGTTGCCTGTCACCGGATCCTTATTAAGGGTTCACCTAACAAATTATATTATATATATTAAGTTTGATTTACCGCTTCTAATGTGTTTACTGCTTCCTCCATATTGATACAGTCCAAGAGGAAAGGGACGGGAGGGAACTGCCTGGCATGGCAGCCAGGGGCGGTCACCTGTTAACACGAGCAACTCACCTGTCAGCGTGTCCTGGGAGAGATGTTCTGTGGCCCCTCTGGTACAGATGAGGAAACCGAGGCTCAGCAGACCGGTGTCGCTCGTCCAAGGTCAAATACCGGGGAAGGCTGTGAACCCGGGGCTATCTGACAAGGCCCTGCCCCTTCATTTGTTCCTCTGGCTCCCTTTAGCCAGACATTGGCGTCTCCGGCCCCCTTACGGAATGGCACTTCATCGTCACTCGTTTTTCATGTCATCGCCAGGAAAGTCATATTATATTTGGAAGTTGAGTAGAAGGCGCGGCAAGACTGTGTGTGAGCCCTTTCAAGACACATCGCCCAAATGTTGTCCCTAAATGGAATACCAGCTGTCAGATTTTTCTAGACATTCTGACAACACGCGCGGCAGAAGGAAGTAAAGCAAAATCATCGACGGGGGGGGGGGGGGGGAAATCGTTTCTGTGAAAGGCGTATGGCAGAGCTGTTCTGCGCCATCCAGTGCCTCGGGATGATGGACGAGAGAAATAAATGTCAAAGGGGGGGACGCAGGCCAGGTAGCTCCCTAGCTCCCAAAGCATCACTGCGCAGACATGCGGGTTACGTGCCCACCCCTGGCTGGACTAGATATGTGACCCTGCGTAAGTTCTCTAGAAACTCTCAGCCTTCTCTTCTTCACCTCTGCAATGCAAAGATTGGACAATGACGGTCACATCCAGCTTCAACCGTTTCTGGCTCAGCGGAAGGTCAGAAAGAATTTGCAACCAAACCTAAGGTCTCCAGGCCAGCCATCCCTGCTGGAGCTGCAGAATTCGTATTGGGATGTCAAATGCACACCCAGATGGGGAGCCTTGTCCCATCACCTGGCCGTGCACGTCGGGTATTTCAGGCCCATCCAAATGAAAAGGGCATAACACGTCTCCTACACCATCTGCTCTCGGTTTGCCCGGTGCCATGAATTTCCTTAAATAAAACCTGTTCTCTGCAGGTGGAGGTTAAGGTGGAGCGGAGGGTCCGTGGCGGGTGGTGAGACAGGACACAGTTTTCAGAGAGATTTGGGACTTCAGACAGAAAGGGATTTTTTTCTTCTATCTGGGAATCCTTCACAGCAGTCCGGCAGGAAAGTTTTCTGGAGCCACGAGTGAGGAGTGATGAGATTCCGAGACACGAGGTAGACAGCCGGAGGACTGGTTTTGATTAGTACGCCTGGTCGTTGAGGACTCCAACTCTGCACTCTGGACAGGCCTGGCTGAAAATCCTGCTTTGTCCTGTCTGAGGTCACTTGCCTGAGACACTTACATACACAGTAAGAGCCTAATGTTCTTCATCCGTGAAATGGGAATCACACAATGACTGCCTCGTGTGCCTGGGACATGAGGTGACACGTGAGATTACTTTGTATAAGGCTGAACACAGGAGTGAGCACTCGAAACAGACAACGAAACAGAACTAGCTCATCCCTAGCCCCAGGTCTGTTCTCCTGATTTGATTTTTTTTTTTTTCCCGGAGACGTCGTGCGTCCCCACTGCTAGAATGCCACATCGTCTTTGAAGGATGGCACAGGGACCAAATGTGCAGGGTTTGAACATTCTTCTCGACACCTTCGCTCCTAAAGTCAAGTCGATGCCAACATCGGAGGTGCTAAAAGTACCAGTCAGGACTCTTGGTTTTAAGTAGCAGCAACTCAACCCAGACGCCCTTAAACTAAAAAATATTGGCAAAGGGATGAACTTTGGCTGACCTGGATCAAAAGAGCTCAAGCGACATTCCCTCGTCCTCCCAACCCCCAGTCGGTCACTGTCTCCTTCCCAGTCTCTGTCCTTCTTTCCTCTCTGTTGGCTTCGATCTTGGGCAGGCTGTCTCTCCCCGAAGTGACAGGATTCTCTCCCTGAAGATTCACCTCCATTCCAAGAAGGGGCTCCCATCAATCCTGCTTGGCCCGTATGCCTAACCCTGAACCCAGCCAAGAGCTTGGCACACTCTACTTGGCCAGTCTGGTTTGCTGCAGGGGGAAGGTGGAGCCCTGGACCAAGAGTTCAGTCAGTCTGAAGACTGAGCTACAGATCCCCAAACCAAAAGATGAATTACGTTCCCAGAAGAGGAAGGTCTGTCGGAAAGACCAGAAAAACACCTGGCCACCTCACCAAGGGTCCACAGTGGAACCCTCCAAGCAAGACCTGGCCGTCTGATGGCTAGAAACCTGAGACGATTTTATGGTAGAGAAGGAGCCAGAAGGAGGGGTGGCCCTCCTTCCCCTTAACAGGTATCATAAAACATGGCAGTCTCACTGCTATTCGGCCACATCATCTGTCTCTGTCTCCAGGTCTTGCCTGGGGTACCTGAGCATTCTTGGCCTCGCTGATGTATAGAAAATTCACTTTCAGGGGCACCCGGGTGGCTCAGTCGGTTGAGCGTCCGACTTCAGCTCAGGTCATGATCTCGTAGGTCGTGAGTTCGTGTCCCGCGTCGGGCTCTGCGCTGACCGCTCGGAGCCTGGAGCCCGCTTCGGATTCCGGGTCTCCCTCTCTCTCTCTCTGCCCCTCTCCCGCTCGTGCTCGCTCCCTCGCTCTCTCGGTCTCTCAAGAGTAACTAAAAATATTTTTTAAAAATGACAAAAAAAAAAAGAATATTCACTTTCAGGAGCTCTTAATTAGTTCCACTTTAGGCTATGGAAATATTCAGTTTCATAAAATCATAAAATGTGAGACCTGGAAGGATCACAGAGCAGTAATAGCTCCCAGACTTGGTAGTTCTGATTCATTGCGAGAATCACCTAAGATGGGTTTTGTATTGTTTTGTTTTTAAACATTCCTGAGCCCCGAGCTCCCTGCCAGAAATATCACTTACATAGAGGTCTGTGTGGGGGCAATTAATCAGAATTGTTATGATTCTGGTTCGCCTCATTTGGGAGCCAAAGCCTCCAGACACGCAGCCCCATTTCGAAGAGACTGAGCCAGAGGGATTGTGAGCCCAATACGTCCAGGGTCACCCAGCCAGTCCGTGGCAAAATCCGTGCAGCCTCCAGGAGAAAACTCCAAGAGTCACTGCCTGTCATTTGCCGAGCGGAGCAGTGTGAATCTGTTTTGTTCTTTGTTTTGTTTTGAATGTTTATTTGAGAAAGAGACAGAGAGCAAGCAGGGGAGGGGCAGAGGGAAAGAGAGAGGGAGACACAGAATCCGGAGCAGGCTCCAGGCTCTGAGCTGTCAGCGCAGACCCCGACGCGGGGCTCGAACCCACAGACCGCGAGATCATGACCTGAGCTGAAGTCGGCCGCCCAACCGCCCGAGCCACCCAGGCGCCCTTAAATCTGGTAAAAGAACAAAGCAAAACCTGTCTGATGCTTGAGCTCACAAACCCAGGTCCTGCCATATAGCATCCAGGAGTCTGTAAGTGTTCAGGACTTGCTACCAAGCTTTCAAGAAAACTGGAGACCCCACTTCTATGTGCTCCTGTGTCAATTTCCCCCCATGTTCCTTCTGGGCTCCTATGTCAACCACTCTGCTGGAAAGAGAGCTCGGGCCCCATGGGAAGAGAAACATGGAAAAGATTGCCAGCAGCATGATACATTCTTGCCATTTTCTGTGTTCAGTTGCAAGTTCCTCGAAAAGAGTTACCATATGACCCAGAAATTGGACTCCTACCTGGATCTGGACCCAAGAGCGCTGGAAACACGTCCACACGAAAACTTGTATAATGTTCTAGCAGCATTATCCATAATTGCCCAAAACTGGAAACAACCCAAACGTCCATCAGCTGGTGAACGGAGAAACATAAGGTGGCACAAAGAGAAATAAAGGACCAACACAGGCTACAGCATGCACGGGCTGGGCCAAGTTAAAGAAGGAAGACGCAAAAGGCTACACGTTGTACATTTGCATGTATCTGCTATGCCCGATGCCCGGACGAGGGATCTCCATAGAGACAGAAAGGAGATTAGCGATTGCCAGGGGCTGGGGAGGCGGGAATGAAGGGACGAAGCGTGACTTCTAACGTGTGTGGCGTTTCTTTTTAGGGTGAGGAACACATTCTGGAATTGGGTAGTGGGGATTCTTTCCCAACCTGGTGAATGCCACTGAACTGTCCACGCTAAAAGGCTGAATGTTACGGTATGGGAATGCCATCTCAATTAAAAATAAGCAAGTATTGACAGACCGTCTAGTCCATGGGGCGCCTGGGTGGTTCCGTCGGTTAGGCATCCGACTCTTGGTTTCAGCTCAGGTCGTGATCTCACAGTTCGTGGGCTCGAGCCCCACGCCGGGCTTCGCGCTGCTGGTGCGGAGCCTGCTTGGGATTCTCTCTCTCTCTCTCTCTCTCTCTCTCCCCGTCCCTCTCCCTCAAAATAATAAATAAACATAAAAAAAAAAAAAGAGTCCGATCATTATAAAAATTTAAAGATCAGGCTCTATGAGAGCAAGACATTCAGGAGAAGCCTCCTAGGGAAGAGAGGTTTGGGGTACGCCCAGAAGAAATGAGAGGGAAGGTCAGCGGGCACCCCCAGCAGAGAGAACGGGTGCCAAGCCTTGGACTGCATCGCACAGTCTCGTGTGGGGATGCGTGGGGACCCCTGCTCGCCTGAAACAGAAGCTGCTCGGCAAGGAGGCACAGTGGTCTAGGAGCAGAGGTTGGAAAGGGACAGGAGGTGGTCGGCGGTCCTCCCAGCTGAGCTGAGATGCTGGATGGCACGCGCTTCCCCAGCAAGAAAGCGTTTGCAGAAAGGTTGCGGGAATCCGTGGCGCATACTAAGTGCTGCTTTGGGAAGGTGAGTTTCACTGCAGCCCGGAACGAATTCACGAGGGAAGGGACCACGGCAGAGGTCTGGGAGCACTGCTCGGATGCTCACTCCAGCACGGGAGAAAAATGAGCAGACCTTTCCTCCAGCCCTCAGGGGATACAAGGACGTCTTGAACTTCTCTGGCAATTCACAGCTGGGTGTGGGTTTCACTTTTTATATCCACTCATTCATCTTTGAGATGATGCTCGACATTAGCAGAACAGTTAGCATCACCTCCTTGCACAGAGAGAGAAACTGAGGCTCAGAGAGGTTCAGTCGCTTGCCCCGGGGCTGTTCCTACGCGGTGGTTAAGAGAAGCCCTAACCCGGAGTCACAGGTCATCCTGGGCTGAGCCCGAGTTCTGCTGGGGAAGCAAACCCTAGACACAGAGTAAAACCCCAAACTGTAGCACAGTGCAAATGTGTGAGAGCCGAAGACGGGCCTTGAATTATTATCAACAAACACATTAACCCGGGACGGGCTGTACCGTCAAGCACATCAGGGGTTTGAAGTGGCTTTTCTTTGGATCTTCCTATCGCTGAGTGTCCTGTCGCTAACTTCTGTCCTGTGCAGAAGTTTTAAACCCGGGTGTTAGAACGAGACCCTGGCCCAAGCCCCACCTGCGCCATTGGCCAAATGAACTTGGACTCCACCTCGTGGAGCTTCAGAGGCTCCCACCTGTCAAGGGACAGTCACACACCCAGCTCTCACGGGGACGGCCACCATGCAGGTCTGTGATGACACGTGTAGAGCACGCGGTGTGCGCCTGGCCTACTCAGGCGGGGTTCAGTAAGTGAAGGCAAGTTTTGAAAACGTTTCCGGGGGCGCCCTGGTGGCTCAGTAGGTTAAGCGTCCGACTTCGGCTCAGGTCCCGATGTCACGGTTCGTGAGTTCAAGCCCCGCATCGGGCTCTCCGCTGTCAGCGTGGAGCCCACTTGGGATTCTCTGTCTCCCTTTCTCGGCCCCTTCCCCCCCACATTTTTCTCCCCCTCCCCCTCTCTCGCAAAAAATAAACATTAAAAAAGTTTTTAAAGGTTTACAAAAGAGAATTGGCACTCCGGGGGCACAAACATACCCTAGTACCTTCATACATCCTCACTCTTCACAACAAGGCAGTTTTTACTACTCCCATTTTATAGATGCTCCCATTTTATAGATGAGGAAACTGAGGCCGGAGGAAGTTTTGCTTGCCCAAGGTCACACAGCCGAGAGGTGGAATAACTATGATTTAGACTTGGGTCTGGCTCCAAAATCATGACTTGTTTTACTCTGCCACACGATTTATGACAGCGTGAGAACTGGATGTCACAGGATTCTCGTGGAGGCACAGAGGCTGACATGATGATGTTTCAGGGCCACCGAGAGGAGCAAGCTGGGAGTGCCACCCTGCTTATAGGACTTTGGTCTAGACTGGGATTTGCATGGCCTCAAGTACACCCTATTAGGTCTCCAGGCCTTTCCTCCTTCCTTATCTCTCCCCTCCTACTGCTTTGAAGGATTTTCAGATCAAACGTGCAGCCGCTCTCCTGCGGGATAATCCTGTCGCCTGTAACCTTGTTTTCCGAGTGTCCTTCACAAAGAAGGGCTTCAGCCAAAAATTTCTCCCTCAGCGTAATCACACAATTTTTCTCGGCCTTCGCTAGCCCTCAGGAAGGAAAGGTAGATGACTGCCTTCAGAAGCATGTTTATGCTGAGGAACGTCCCAGAATAAATTAGCCAGCCGTCAGAAAGTGCCAGATATGCCATTTTCCCACCCTCCTATTTTCAGCCCTGGATCTTTCCTTCTTAAACGCCACCTCCTTTTTTCCTTACCGAGGGAGGGCCGGCACTTTTTTTTTTTTTTTTTTTTTTTTATATTTGCCCAGTCCTGGGACAGGGGCATCTTGGCACCAAAGAAATCTTGTTCCTCTGGGTAAGAATTTGTAAGATTCTAAGACCCAGACATGATCAGCAAGTTGAGAACGGAACCAAAAATACTTTCAATCACCCAAGGGAAGCAAAAGCCCAGGGGATCCAGGATTAAAGATAACAAGACAGCACCCCAGAGGGGCACCCGGGTGGCTCAGTCGGTTGAGCGTCCGACTTTGGCTCAGGTCACGATCTCATGGTTCGTGAGTTGGAGCCCCGCGTCAGGCTCTGTGCTGCCAGCTCGGAGCCTGGAACCTGCTTCCGATTATGAGTCTCCCTCTCTCTCTGCCCCTCCCCCGCTCCTGCTCTCTCTCCCTCTCTCAAAAATAAATAAAAACATTAAAACAGAAAAAAAGACAGCACCTAAGAGTGCAGAAATAATCAACAAGTGTTGGGGGTGGGGGCAGAGCTGCGTCACGGGGCCCTGGGTCTCTGTGAAACGTGGCTTGCTGGAGAAACCCTCCTGATGTAATTTACAGAGGCCCCCTGACAAGCCCCCGACACCCCTTCTCTTAGGGAAAGCTCCATTTGTCTTTGGAAACATCCCCGGCTTCCCACTTCTTCCCTGTGATTTCCAGGGATTTCAGAGGAGCCCCCGAATGGCAACGGGAAGACGTACTTGAAACTGAATGACTTTTAGGTTCTTGAACGGCATGTGGACCCTACCTTGACCTTTTTCTCTTGCCATTCTTCTTTCGTACAGAGAGATTGCAAGCAATATGAAGGGGAGTTGCATTTCTTTCCCCCCGCGCCCGCACACACACCTCCTCTCTCCATGCCATAATCCGGTCCGATCCAAAGAAAAACCACTTTCCCTCAGCTGGAGGTTTGCAAAGGTAGAGTATAACATCCAGCAGAAGGACCTCTTTTCAAAATGGAAGGTAATCTGAAAATGTTCTGCTGCTCTTCTGACATTGGGTTTCTTTTTCTTTTTTCTTTTAAGTTTATTTATTTGTTTTCAGAGAGAAGGAGAGAGCGTGGGTAGGTGAGGGGCAGAGAGAGAGAGAGGGAGAGAGAGAGAATCCCAAGTGGGCTCCATGCTGTCAGTACAGAGCCCGACGTGGGGCTCGACCTCACAACCATGAGATCATGACCTGAGCCAAAATCAAGAGCCAGACACTCAACTGACTGAGCCACCCAGGTGCCCCCTGGCATTGGGTTTCTTAACGTCTGAATCTGAAGAAGCATCTTCCCCGATACCCCCCACCCTATGTCCCTAACACACACACACGCGCACACGAGCGCGCACACACACACACACACACACACCTGTCAGGTCCCCAGCAACTCAAACTCTATCAAATTTTTTGGCCCCACCTAGTCCTACTGAATCAAAAATTCTGGGGGTGGGGCCTAGCAATTCCCTAATCACCCGAAGAACTTATTCATTCATAAATTCCTGGCCTTCACCCCCAGAGATTTTGATTCAGGAATTCTGCGGTGGGACCCAAGAATTTACATTTACATCAAACTCCCAGATGGTGCTGTTGCCACTGGTCCAGTGAGTAGCTCTGCTGTACACAGCTTCCCAGCTGCCTCCAGGGCACAGATTTCTTTCCTACGCTAAGTGGTAAACTGTGTGCAAAGATCACGGGTGCACAGACAGGTGGGGAGGGGAGGGGGGTGGTGCAGACTCAAAGAAGGAAAAGTTCTGGTATAGGAAGCAATGCATGGAAGAGAGATCTGTTCTGCTTCGGCACACTTGACCAAAACTTTACTTTCTGGTGATTTCCATCTCTCTGTCTCTGGTCCATATTACTTTCCCAACTGATGCAGACCTACCAATGGTTTCCTAAGGGCCTTATAAAAACGCTGTTGCAAGACGTAGCCCAACAAAAGGATGAAAAGAATACAATCCCAGGACCCAAGGGCAGACCCCTGGTGCCACAGGATGTGGGGGCGGGGACGCCCTGCCTGTGAGAGGTCTGACAGAGCTTTGTGACTCTCTCCTGGGTTCCCACCGGTCCTGTCCACACAGCATGTGGACTTCACCGAAATCACCTGGTTAAACACAGATCTCTGGCCCCATCCCTGGAGTTTCTGATTCGGTAGACTGGGCGTGGGGTCCAGCATGAGCACCTGCATTTTCAGTAAGCTCCCAGGGATGGGGGTGCCTGGGCGGCTCAGTCGGTTAAGCCTCCGACTTCGGCTCAGGTCATGATCTCGCGGTTTGTGAGTTCGAGCCCCACGCGGGCTCTGTGCCGACAGCTCGGAGCCTGGGGCCTGCTTTGGATCTGTGTCTCCCTCTCTCTCTCTGCTCTTCCCCCGCTCATGTTCTGTCTCTCTCTCCTTCAAAAATAAATAAACATTAAAAAAATTTTTTTTAAAAAACCTCCCAGGGATGTGTCTGCTGCTTGCCCAGGGACCCCGCCGGAGGGGGGGGGGGGGCGCCGCCCCGGCGTGCGTAACTCAAGTAATGCCAGGAGTCATTTAGGGTCATCCCGACCAGCAGCCACCCAAGAACAATTCTGGAAGGTAAGTTGCTTCCGGCCCAGCGTGAATACATAAGGAAGCATCTGAATCTAGCAGCTGCCTCAGAAATGGGAGCCCGGCGTTCTGCAGAAACCGACACAGCCGTGCCCGGACGGTGCCTTTTGCGAAACTCCAAAACGTTACATTTCTCTTCTTGCGCAGAAAGTCACTGTCGCTCTACTGCACCCGGAAGTTTGTACCCTCCTCTGAGCATCACATCTCTCTTGGCTTCTGGTCAAGTTTTGACTGTTGCGCACGGTTTGCCAGAGGACGTGGTGTTCAGTGTCCGAGGATGGTCCGGGGCATGCTTGTCGGTGTGACCCGTCTTCAGCCTCGGAACTGGGCTTGTTGACGAGGGGGAGGCCAGCCTGTCTCACTGTGTCATTTCTCTCTTCTCTCTCCCCCCTCTCCCCACTCCCCCACCCCCACCCCGCGTCTCCGCTCCCCCACCCCAACCCCCATCCCAGTGCATGCGCAGAAACAGAACAGGCAGACCTGCGTCCGCAAGAGCCTCATCTGCGCCTTCGCCATGGCCTTCATCATAAGCGTCATGCTGATCGCGGCCAACCAGATCCTCCGGAGCGGCATGGAGTAGGCCGCCCCCCACCGGGCTGCGTGCCCAGCTCACCGCGCATGCGCATGCCCAGCGGGCAGACTCTGTTCCTCCGCAAAAGCAGATACGGTTGCAGACCAGGCACGGTCGGGCGAAGACCCCCCCAAGGCTGCAGTGCAACAGGTGTTGCCCATTCACTTCATCTCCTTGGCAGGGACACCAAAGGGCTGTCTTAAATGCTTTAATGGTTTTGTTTCCTAATGCAATAAAATAGCCAGGAGTTCCCAGTGACTGCTTCAACCACCCCTAGGAACTCTGAAGAGAGACTTCATTTCCATCCCGGGATTCCAGGGGCCACCCAGGCTGGCGGTGTTAAGAGAGCAAGGGCGAGGCGTCAGCCCGCGGCCACCTCCGTGCCCCCTGTCCTTTCAACCCCAGGGGTCCGCTGGAGACTCCCGGCTGTGGGAACCCTCAGTCCCAAGAGGCTGGCTGCTGGGTTGCTACGGAAGAGGGGGCTTCCTTCCTCCACCCAGTGGAGCCCCCCCCCACCCCCCACCCCAAGGCGTGAGGGGAAAGCCATCGAGCGGGGTGCAGCGCCGCACCCCTTCGCTTCCGTTCTTACTGCCTTTTCTAGAGGACTCTTGTTGGCAGAGTTGGGGAGCTCTCGGTTTCCGTCGGCACTTGGCTTTGTGTTCCTAGAGCCCATCGCGCACCAGCATTTTGGAATCTGCAGAGAGCCTTTCTCCCGGCTTTTGCCACCTGTGCTGCCATTCGTGGAAAAAAAAAAAAAAAGCATTCTCGTGGGCATCCCTGTAACATAGACATGTAGACAGACGTATATACTGGGCTCCTTCGTGTGTGACATCCCCCTTTCCTAATCGCTTACTCCCGGTATAAGCTCGTCCTCCGACATGCGTCCCCGCCTCTTTCGGGTGGACCAGGTAGTTCGGGGGTGGGGGGTGCGGGGAGGGCCTGGGACCCTCACACCCCACTCGCCCGGAGTCGCGGAGCCCGAACCCGCCTCCGTGCCAGCAGACCTCGGTCAGCGAAGGGCCTCGAGCACCTTATCTTCTCCTCCATTTCCAACTTGCTTTGTTAGTCGTCCCCCGAGCAAAAAGAGAAATACGGTCCACAGTGGAAAGACGGAAACGTACATGACCTCTTGCAGCGGTCAGATTCTGCAACTGACTCGTTTTCCCCCCACCCGGGGAAACAAAGAGACGGGAAGCAGCGCAGCCAGCAGGTAATTCGCTCCTGCCTGCGGAGTACTTCTGCTGGGGGGGGATGGGGTGCAGGGACCCGAAGCCCAGGGTCCCTCTTCAGTGGCATGTCAACCTGTAGTTTCCCGACTTTTCCCAGACGCCGTATCAGCCACCGCTATTGATTCAAGCTTGCACAGTCCGATCGGCCCATAACCTTTCCATGCCGTGTTTTCCTTTGCACTTTTCCAAGCTCAGGTCTTTATTTCTGCAGTAGAATGGTGTCGCGCCCCTTTCTTTCCATTGCATCCTGAAGCTACGTGCTTTTTCCCTCTCCCTTTTCCCCTGTCTTCCAGTATGGGGGTGCCAGAATGTCTCATCTCTAGGTTTTGCGGGGGGGGTCCCCTGAACCCCTCCCTCAGGGCCCCCCCCCTCTCTGTTTTCTCCCTTTCCGCCTTTTCCAACCTGACTTGTCCTTATAGGGTCTTTTTCCAGTTCGACTCTGCAAGCACTTCCTGCAGCAGCCTTGGGGGGGGGGGGGGGGTGGGGGCAGCTGTCGAAACTTCCCCACGGTGGGAGCCCGCAAATATTCCTGATGAGCACAAGTAAAACTAGGGTTTGAGCCATAGTACGGAGCAGGTGTGAGCTCCCGAGAGCCCTGGGGGTTGAGGGTCCTGCTGGGAAAATGCCCAGAGTCTTACCGGGAGTTCCTTCCAGGCCAAGGAAGGCAACAGCCTGCCTCTCCCCCCTTGCCCGCTCCACCCTGCCACAATACCCAGTGCACGTCTGCCTCCTCTCTCTCCCCCTGCCCAACTCCCCACGGTCCCTTCAGGATGGGCTTCCAGAAGGAGGACAGGTCCGAGCGCAGAACACTAACACAGATGACTGCGTCATTAGGTTTTGCCCCAAGCGGCTTACCTTGGGGGGGGGGGGG
>NW_024412447.1:14436569-14454607 GCF_014898765.1 Herpailurus yagouaroundi | reverse complement strand
CCCCCCCCCCCCCCCGCCCACAACTGGACTTGGATGGGAAGGACCCCCCGAACCTCTAGGCCGTGCCCTCCTGGGGAGCCAGACTAAATAGAGACCCCGGGAGGACTCCCAAAGGCCGCTGCCCCGTGAGAGGGGATCGCAACGCTCTTCAAAGGCTGGCTGTCTGCAAGTTCTGTGCCTCCCCCTGGAGGACCGGGTCCCCGGCTTAGAAGAGAAATGAGCCTCTGTGCAGGGGCGGAGAGTAAAGAGAGCTCTGGAGAGGCACCAACAGCCTGTTCGAGGCCTCGGCATCCTCTCCCTGAACAGGACCCTTTTCCTTTCCCAGTGACCCGCGAATCCTCCCCAGGAGGGATTCGAGGAGCAGGCGTCCCTCGCAGGGAGAGAGGACGAAAAGGAAGCTATAGAACTTTCCTCTGGGGTGGGCTGGCATTGACCTGCCACCATGGTGGCGTCACGCATGGTACCCAGGAGCTGAAGTGTGGGGAGACAGCCCAGAGTTAGAGGCGCTCCTGACCCTTTGGGAGGCGAGAGCTTGCGTCTGCGAGGTGAGCCCTGGCTGCTTTGCCTGGACAGTCTTTCAGAGGTGTCGGGATTCTTTGTAAGACTTAAGATGTTGACTTTCTGCAGCCCCACCCCAGGTCCTGTCCATTCCACAGCCACTTCAGCCCCGTGCCCCCCCCCCCGCCCACGCACACACAGCACTTATGGTGCTCATGGTTAAAGCGTGGCTCATTCTTGCTGTAAGAACACGTGCCCCCCAGACCACACAAGGGATGATCGTGGATGCATTTTGCTAGGGGGACAAGGGATGCAGACCCTGGTCCCCTTGACCCCACAAAAAAGCTGTCTCCTATCACTCCAGAAGCAGACAGAGCCCCCAGACAGGACCCAGCATGGGAACTATTAGAAGTGGCTTCCAGAATGTGCGTGGGTCCCACGTGACCAATCTGTAAAAAAAAGAGGGGGGGTGATGTTGCCATGGCAACCCTCGCATTCCACCCTGAGTTTGCCAAGGCACACAAAAATAGGGAACATTTTCTTAAAGAACACTGGGCTCTGGGCACCCATATCCCCCCTGGTGGGGTATATTACTCTCAAAAAAATCTGGCGGTTTCTCTGCCTTCTCTGGTGTTTTGAAACCGTCCTTCCATGTGCTCAGAACAGGAGCTACCTGAAAGCCGGGTGGTATTCTCCCCCCCCCCCCCCCCCCCCCCCCCCCTTCCCAGGGCCCAGAGCAAGGACCCCTTCATCTGGGCGAAAAGGCAGAAATGTCCTTTGGAAGGCAAAAAATATTTTAAGCCTCAATCTTTAAAAGCATCTGTTGGCCTGTTGAGACGGCTCTCCCACAAGCCAGAAATGTGAACTGAAGTGAACTGAGGTTTACGTGGGGTCTTAGGCAAGCCCAGAGGCTTCTGAACTTTCTAGGTGTTTTATTTGCAGAGAACAAGACGTGTACCGCGAGGCGTGTCCTTTCTCCATACCTGTCCCCCGTCTCAAGTCGCACATGACGAGTGGTCTGTCGCGGTTAGCCAGAGAACCTAGCGAAAGCTGGCAAGGTCATGTGAGGGTCATGCCCCTCACCTCCCATGCAGAGAATCGTTAAGTGATGCATCTAAGAACTGGGAGGGGGAAATTTCTCGTTCATTCTAAATGCCTTCTCTAGGCTTCAGTTCAGACTCAGGTGATAAATCAAAGCGAGTTTTGCTCTTAGCTTGTAGCTGGCAGCCTCCCCGGGACCATGACTGAAGAGGGAGGGTGTGATGGCCAAGCACAGGTCCTGGGGTTGGCTGGCCTGGCCACGTGTGTGGCTACATGTCATGAAACCCTGTTTCTGCTGTGCCATTTTCTCTCCATGGTCGCGGTCGCTGCTGAGCTCTGCTCCTCCCAGCTGGAGGTCCCCAACCAGACTGGGTCATTTCACTGCACTGTTTCTCCAAAAGCCCATGGCGATAGTATTACTCACCCTGCTCCACGGAGTTGTAGGGAGATCTGGAACCCCACTGCAGGGAACAGTCCCTTTTCCCATAGCGCCACGATGATACAGACGGGCCGAGCCTAGGCTTCCGGACTCGGGCACATACCGGTTGTATTCCCAGGAGGACTACTCTCTGGAGAACGTCTGTCTGCAGTGACCCGAGTTCACAACTTTCCCGTTGGCCTCTTCAGGGATCCTCACGGGGCTAAGAGTCTGGAACCTTAAGCCCTCGCCATAGCCGTCTTTCCTCACCTCCTCATTACTCGGCCGTCCCGGAAGGGGTTGGGGGGAGGGAAAGATCCATCAGAAATAGCAAAGTAACATTTTTCAGCAGCTAGGGGTTTCTAGTGGAATTATTTGAACCACTAGCAAAGCGGAGGAGGGGCGGGCTGCCCCTTGTGAACCCTGTCCCCACAGCCATCTAAATGTCAGAACTGTCCAGCTTCACTTCATACTTCCTTTGACTAAATCACTCAGGGGACTGTCCTCAGCTATGTGGCCTTGCCACTGACACTTGGTTGGGGGAGGAATAAGGTCAAATGCACACACCAGCCACACACTTCTCTTAGTCTGCCGTGCTCGTTTGCTAATGCGCATGGCCACAGCGCATGACTATGGTTTCTACTTTATACTGGTTTTGGGACCCTCATTCTATGGTCTCAAGGGACGCGGTGACGAAACTCGGAAAGTCTTCACGGCAAAATTAATTTGATTCCGTTGGCTTGAGGTAATAGCCGCAAAGAATCAGGTTTTGCCAGTCCCATAAGACAGCCCTCTGGACCCGGAAAAGACTCGCCCAGCCCCCTGCCCCCTGCCTTCCCGACTTTGGGTAGCTTAATCGGTTCAACACCCATGGTGGGTGGAGCCCTCATCCGCCTCTTTTCCTTGAGCTTGATGGGTTGGCTTTCAAAACAGTGCTTCTCACAATGTTAGAAGTTATTGTCCGAGGGAAAGGGCTGCAGGGCTGGGATTTTCCAGGGGAGTAGAGGAGGAGGCTAATTAGGAAGGAATATTCCAGGGAATGAAAACTTCAAGGGTGGTGTTGCTGCATCACTGGACCTGTGAGACAAAAAGGAAGATTGTGAAGGGCTGCAGAGGCTGGTCTCTGGACGCTTTCCCTGAATCTGTGGCCTGCGGGGGACTGAGTGTCACGGGGCTGCCCATCAACCTGACCCCAGTGACACGGGTGGTGGCAGACGTCAAGTGGAGGCCATAGCTCGTCTTTCCTTGGGGGATGGGACATCTGCCAAGCTCAAAATGCCTCCCCCCCCCCGGAGGGCATTGTGTCTGGGC
The DNA here is from genome assembly GCF_014898765.1 of Herpailurus yagouaroundi. Lineage (NCBI taxonomy): Eukaryota > Metazoa > Chordata > Mammalia > Carnivora > Felidae > Herpailurus > Herpailurus yagouaroundi. Next base: position 14,451,339 of record NW_024412447.1, on the reverse strand, counting down.
TCAGACCTGTTGAACTGAGGCCAGGAGACCGTAGGGTAGAGCCAGACGTAAGGGAGCACGATCGCGTGCAGGACCTCACGTGCTTCGGCCGCCCACCAGCCCGATCATTTGAGTGACGTTCCCTTCCTGGCCTCAGCTCTCTCATCGCTAAAGCAAAAGGAAAGGGAAACCAGAAGAGCCCGCCCATCGTGACTCTGTCTGTCTGAAACAAGTCAAGATGATGCCTAGGGTTGAGAGGGGCCGGATTCCCGCGTGAACTGGGGGCTGGCGGTTTCTTTTCTCACACGGGTCCCAAGAGGCAGTTGTAATAAAGGATCTCTTTTGGTGTCCGTTGTCTGTAGGTGAAACAATGCAAATTGGTTTCCGTCCGATGCGTGGTGTGTTGCAAGTAAGAGGTTTTGTTGACGCCCTAAGGTCTTGCTGACTCAAGGGAACATCAAAGATGGGCTTAGCCAGGGTGAAAAGTAAAGGGATTTGATCACTTGATGGCAGATCAGGGGCATGAGAATTCCGGGATCAGTAGAGTGAAAGAAAGCCAGATCCCAGGACAAAGTGGGTGTCTCTCCATCTGAGAAAGCCCAACTGGAAGCTACTGAATAAAGAGCACAACTTCCGGTCATTTCTTCTTTCTGTTTTTTTTTTTTTTTTCCTGGCCATTCCGGTATATGTGATAATGGCTTGCAATGATTCCTAACACTGCGGAAGGGAGAGAGTCACCGTCTCTCACGATTGCCAGGAATGAGATTAGCAGTCTGGGGAGACCAGCCGCTGCGGGACGGTCTCTTGGAGGCTGAGTGATGCTGAGCACAGGTGCCTGCTTTGGAAACACCCACCCTGGTGAGGGGTGGAGGGCAGGACAAGAGTGACCGCTGGACGCATAAAATCCCTAGCCCTTCTGCCCGATGACGACATAACATCCTAGGTTTCTGTCCCTTTACCTCTACCTGAATTGGACTGAGATTTTCACATAAGCTTGTTTTCATAGAAGCCCTACTGACCTTCCCTGGAAAGACCCAGATTGGTCCGGAAAGGAAAGGGTCCTCTCGGCTCCTGGTAGAATCTTACACAAGCCAGGGTCTCTCGGCTCTCCCCAAAGAAAATCAAAGAATATTCCTCCTTTCTGACCTGGAAATCTGGTTTCAGGGGTCCTTGAATGGCTTCTTAGCGGGGTTTGACTCCCCCCCCCCCCCCCCCCCCCCGCCAGTTCTGAAATCCAAGAAGAAGCCGTTTATCCAAGGACTAACCAAAGACCGAGCCCTTGGATGGAAATCAGATCCAGAAAGTCTGGTCAGGCAGTAGGCTGGCAAACTGTCATCTTTTGAGGATGGGAGGGGTGGGGTCAGTGAGCCTAGGAGTCATTAGACTGGAGACGTGACTTGTTTCTCAAAGCACAGTATAGTTAGTGGCTGGATGCAGACTGGAGCACAACTGAGGATCCTAGGATCAGTATGCCTGGAGCCTGACAGCTCTCGTTTCCAGAATGGGCCACTCAGACTGAAATCCTGGGTCACAGTCTTCCCATTTACCTCATTCATGTTCCTTTTTTTTTTTTTTTTCCTCATTCCGTGTTAGATGATTATTTCTGCTATTAAGTGATGGGAGTCAGCAGACTAGTCAAAAGGAAATCTTTATATAAAATGTAAATATTAATATAAATTAACTTGGCATGCAACTTACTAATCCAATGAAGTATATATTATTAATATGTCCTCTTAGTGTATAAAGGAACACTGACTGCCATATTTACCAGATGTTTTCTGTAACCAGACTTGTCTGTAAATATATAATCTGTATAAAAAAAAAGAGTCTAATTTACCATTATTTATGCAATAGAAAAAAATAAAAGTTTTTTTTTTTTCTTTTGAGGAGAGATTCAGTTCATTATCTGTGGTGTGGCTTGCAAACCTGTCACGAAATTCACTCCTGCGACCCTGGAGGGCAACCAGACCCATTTGGACGGCAGTCTGGCATCACCTTCTTCCTAGAAGCAAGGATCAGGAAAGCGGCTGGGGATCTGGTCCTCACGGTCGGGCTTTGGAAGGGAATGATTGGCATAAGGGGGGATAAGCTGGTTATGGATCATATGGTGGGAAGAACAAAACATCTTCTGGCCAGGGGCAGACATTTGCAGACACCCAAGCTAATGGTGTCACCCTTTCGGGATTGCATTTGCCAAATGCTTCCCCAATGTTAGCATTCAGGCATTACATAGCCTTCCCTTAAACTTCTGGAATTTGCAGTGTTATTGGAGCTTCTCCGGCATAAAAAGAGACACCCATTCCCTTCTATCAATAGGGAAAAGAAGAACACCAGAAAGTTAAGTGACTTAAGGACACTAAGAGATCCCGCTTGAGTTTGGACCAGAACCTTGACCTCCTGATGCCAGAAACCATGAGGGCATCTCCTATTTTTTCTTTACTTTTCAAAAATGTTATCACACATTTTCCCAAATGTCTTGTACTGAGGCAACAGGCTGAGTATCCATTTGGGTAGACTCTCCCAGGATCTCCCAGGAGACCCCTTGTTCACTGTTGCATTTTATACACCTTCTCGGGGGGCAACTTACAAGGTAACATCACTAAGCATTTGTTATGGTTTAAAAATTCTAAAAATAGAGTGTTCTCGGCATAAAACACATGGTTTTCTCTCTGCTAAAGGGGGCCTCTGGCAAATTCCAGTGATAATAACTTGGATTTTATCCTCTCTGATCTGATTTTTAATATATATATTTTTTTATCACCAAGGAGCATTTAGTCACGAATATGTATTCTTCTGGGGTAATTACCCCAGCACGGAGTGTCCTGCAGGATAAAAGTCCCACGGGGCTGGGGTGGGGTGACAAATCTCTGACCCCTGAACCACAGAGACAGTGAAGCCTGAACATTGGCTCAGACCTGGTAAATCAAAGCTCTCCCTCAAGTTACGAACGTACCTTTGAATCCCATGGGGATTTTTCCACAATTTTGGTGGGTGCCGGCCACTTGTGTGGCCAGAAAGCTCTTCTGGCTTGAGCGATGTTCAGCAATCAGCCCTGCAGCTCAGAGCCAGCCGGAACTCCTGCTCTCTCACATCCAAATGTCCTAGGATGAGGAAGAAGGGCAGGTGCCTCGATGCAGAAGAGCTTCCGGGCTGTGCTAAGGGGACACGCTGGCTCAGACCGTTTGGGTTCACTGCCTCAAGTGGCAGGCCAGGGATGGGGAGCCATCTCCCCGGGCGGTCCCTCAGTAATGCTCCTGGTAACGCGATCTCGGGAAGTATTTCCCAGGCTGGGGTTGCAGTTGTAACTCGCATGTCCTAAGCACAGCAGCAGAGACGTGTGTGGGGCAGCAGAGACCTCTGCTCTCCCTCCCAGGGAGGTGCCGCTGGCTCCTGAACTGGAGACGCTTCGTGGCCTTCCCCCACCTGCCTTCCCAAAGCCAAAGCCATGGCTGCCAGGAAGCAAAGGGGTGGGAGCGGTGTATGCGGGATAGATGACACGCCCCCTCCCCGGTCTTCCCTGAGGTTAATAATCTGGATGACAGCAGGAGAAAACAGAGCGGAGAGGGGGAATGAATTGTCTGGTGTGTGAATTATATCTCAATAAGGCCGTTATAAAAAATGAGCACAAAAGCAGCCTTGAACGAGACAAAGAAGCAGGAGGTAAAGGCATGGGGAGGCTCTGAGGCGCTCACGTGTATGCGAGCCTCAGGCTGTCGTCTGGGGCAACTGGCCCAGCTCCCGGTTGCCCCAGGCAGAAAATCCTGCCTCTCAGACGCAATGGCAGAGCCGGCAGGAGCCCACCCCCTGGGACAGGGTTGGCTCTTCCCGGCCTTTAGGCACAAAGAGGACCAGACCCGATCCTCACGTGTTCGAGCCCCCGTGGCCCAGGAACCACACAGACTTGTTTCTTCTTGATCAGGGTCTCTCCAGCGCCGGCCCTCCCGTGCCTCCTACCAGGCTTCTCTTCCAAGGATGAAGTGCCCTGTCGTAGAAAAGAGAACTTGGGCGGGGGGCTGGGGAGCCCCTGAGGCATCTGCGGCCAGAAGGGGATTGTTGTGTGCAGGGTGGAGGCGGGTTGTGCAGACTCCCGATCATCTGTAACTTCGGATGAGCGAGCAGCCCCAGCCATGTGACCGAACTAAGCTTCTTAGCCACACAACAACTTATTTTTCTCATCATTTTATATCTAGCGTGTCGTATTATGCCCAGCACCTAGTAGGTCCTCAATAAGTGTTTGCTAAATAAATAAACAAACCAGATTACCTCACGTCGCCCAGATATCCGAATTCTCTGGGGGCACAAGGTTCCTGTGCCCGCCCTCCCCTCTATCACCTTCCCTCCCCTCCCGCCCCTGCACCCTGGCTCCCAAGCCTTGGTCAAAATCAGGCGAGCCTGTGTTTACATGTTTGGTTATTTCTGAGCTCCTCGAGCCGGTCTAGGAATTATCCTCCTTGATACGCTAGGTTCAGCGCCTTAAGCTTCTCGAAGGCGCTACCTACAGGATCCGGCACCAAAGAACTGGGCTCACCGCTGGCTCTTCCCTCACCCTCCCTGAAAGCCACAGCATCTATGCCACCGGCTTGGTCTCAGCCGGGATCAAGGTCTTCACAGCCTTAACGCTCGGTCCCCCTGGGCTGAGATGGGGGCCGGGCTTTCAGCTGGTCTACACCCATCCCTCCTCTCATGTCTGCGGGTCTTCCTCAACACCTGCCACCACCAACCCCACCGCGGAGCACCAGCCTTCGCTATCCGGCCAATTCTTTACAGACCTATTTGGGTACCTGGCAGGTGTCGACTGGGGACTAACAGGAGGCAGATAGAAACATAAACAAGACCCCCGGGCGGCTTAGAGTCTCATAGAAAGCACAGACAGGTAAGCCTGTGATTACAGCCCAGGATCAGAAGCCTTATGGAAGGATTCGCCACAAAAGATAACAGCGACACCAAGGAGGAACATCGGTTGTGTTAACACGTTTTTTCTCTTCAATTACGAAATATCTCAAACCCACGTAAAACAGACAACAGTATACCTTTCGTCCACTTCTAATAGATGTCAATGTTCTGGTTGAGATTGCTGGCGCCGCTGCTCTCACGCTCTCTCTCCCTCCCCCGCCCCCCCGCCCTCCCTCCCAGAAGAAGGAAACAGTTAAGATGCCTCGGATCATTCTCCCTTACCCTCCCTCTTCGGATACGCCACCCTCCTGAAATTGTTCCCATTTATATTTGTTGTAGGGGAATTCTTGGAGGGGCAGGACAAAGAAGTCGGCCGGGCACAGGGGGGACGGCGCGTGACAGGCAGAGGGATCGGCGTGTGCAAAGCCCAGAGGCTCGGCGCGCACTTGGCTGAGAGACTTGTTGGAAGGCTTTGCATTAATCCAGGGGAGACATGCGATCGTGGCCGCAAAAAGTGAGAGTGGGGATGGAAGAAGAGGTCAGGACCCAGACAGACTGGGGAAAGAGAGGCCACAGTGCCTGGTGGTTGACTTGATGTGGCTTGAGGGAGACCTGGGGTTCTGGTTTGAGAAGGGGTGGGGGAGTCACTGAATTTAATTTAAATCATGATAAATTTGAGCAAATTTGAGGTATCCAACCGGTAGCAGATAGATTTGGGCTAAGTAGCTTTTGCCGCCGAAAAACAAGTGGCCGTTTCGTCTCTCTGCCCTCGATAAGCCGCCGAAAAAGGCAGCCACCTAAACGAATTTGTTTTCAAACCTTCCGCAGCCGTTTCTTCCTTCTCCACCTTGCGGCCAGAGAGCAAACTGCAGCCTGTCTTGGTTAGTTTCCACCATCCAAGCGTGGGGACGTCCCCATACTCAGAGTTCAGGGAAACTGCTCACCTTCAGGCGTCGGTATCATGTACGCCCCGCATCAGCCTGGCTCTGCAGAAACTGGGCGGATGAGGGGGTTTTGTGCCAGCGGCGGGCTGGAAGGTAGGAGTAAAATCAAAGCCGTCTCTGAGTGGGTACCCAGGCTGGTGCCATGGAGACAGAGTATGGTGCCTCAGTTTCCACATTACAAGAAATCCTGCTGCTGGACTTTGTCATTGTTTCTTTCTTTTCTTTTTAAAGTAGGCGTCGCACCCAGCACGGAACCCCCCACGGGGCTTGAACTCACCACCCTAAGATCAAGACCTGAGCTGAGATCAAGAGTTGGATGCGTACCCCACTGAGCCATCCAGGCGCCCCATGTGATTGCTTCCTTTGTAGCCATCAACTTCCAAAACAACTGGGGGAGAAAACCTATGGATTTCCTAGGGTCTAAATAGGCAGCGGCAGTGGCTGTGGGATCAGGACACCATCCCGAGAGGCTTCTTCTCAACTCAAATGAACAGCCCAGCACAGGGCTCATTTAAAGCCCTTCTACAATGTGCACACCTAAGCAGTTGGTCAATCAAACTCTCGGCCATGAGCCCACCGTCCCACCACACACATTGCTAATCTTGACCTTAGCTCAATTATTTAACAGATTCATTGCCAAACCTGGGTTTTTGCAAATGATTTCCAGGAAATGTGAGGGTTGAAATCAAGTTGAACTCCTGTGGTTTTTCTCTTTAACTTGAGGTTCCTCTGTGATTTCTGGAAGATCTTACTGCTCTGACTTCAGCAACCTCGGCTGGTTGCTTGTTTTGACTCTGGGAAGCTCCGAGGTAATCTATCCTATTAAACCCAAGTAGAATGTTGGCAAGAGTCTCAACGTCGGCCCACACAAAAGAATAGTTTATCTTGCCTAAGAAGTATAAAGTCAAATATCCATATCATTGGAGTGAATTTTCTTTGCTTGGCTTTCGGAAATAATATGCTTTGAACTCCCTTCCCAGAGGTTAAAAAGAAAAAAAAAGTGAAATTTCTTTGGTTGACTCATTTTGGCAATACTACGGCCCCTGCCTTCTCTCAGCAAGTTTGGAGATTCCAGAATTTTTATGAGGGTGTCTGAGCGCTGAGCCATTTCTCAAATGTCCTCACTGCAGCTACATATTACCGCATGTCACATATTGAGGGCCCTGAGAATCAGTTTCCACCCACCTGTCAGGATAGAAGCCTTTACCGAGAGAACTGATGTGAAATATACATGTGAGACCCTCACCGCACAATCTGATTCCTGCAATGACTTGTGGCTTTATGTGGATGTTCTTTAGTTTCCAAATACAGTAGTCTCCCTTCTCTGCAGGGGACACATTCCAACACCTCGAGTGAATGGCCGAAATCACAGGTAGGACCAAACCCCATATACACCATGTTTCTTCCTATACGTGCAAACCTATGATAAAGTTTAATTTGTAAATTAAGCACAGGAAGAGATGAACAACAATAACTAATAATAAAGTAACTATAATATATATAATAAATACGTGCGTGCACGTGGTCTCTCTCTCTCTCAAAATATCCTACTGTATTGCATTTACCTTTCTTATGGTGATGTGAGAAGATAAAACACTTTCATGATGAAATGAAGGTAAATAATGTAGGCATCATGAATAGCAATGGGGGGTGCTATCATCTGCCTTCAGACCTCAGTTGACACAGGTAACTGAAACCACAGGAATGTGAGACCACAGATACCTTAGCTTAACTATAAGAGATTTATATATTCATACAAATTAGTGCCCTCCTGACAAGTTTCTTGTCTGCCACTCTACAGAGCAAAGAAAGACAGCTTTTCGTGAGGGGATTCCAGTTTCTTGTTTTTCAAGATTTTATTTTATTTTCTTAAGTAATCCACACCCAATGTGGGGCTCGAACTTACAACCCTGAGATGGAGAATTGCATGCTCTGTTGACTGAGCCAGCCAACTGCCCCAGGGCTTCTAGTTTCTTATGGTATTTTTTTTTTCCATGCTTTTCCTTACTTCACTGTTTATCTTGGTGTAAAAGCCACTCGAGAAGTTATATGCATTGTTGAAAGACAATGGATAATGCTTCATTTTCCTTCTCCCAAGTGTTATTAAAATAATCGTGCAGATGTAAAAATGGGAAAATACAACACTGGAAACCAAAGATAAGAGTTTAAAGGGCAGTTCCTAATAACTTCAGAACCAATGAGACTGAATGAAGAAATATAATGGATTAACAACTCATAGTCCTCCTTCCGAGCCATAATAACTCTGCCAAACTACAAGTAAGGAGTCTACTTGAAGTAGACCTAAAGTAGAACAAGCTATGTCTTCATCTCTCTGATTTAATAAAGGTCCCTTCTCTTCATTACTCCCCACAACTGTGGTTTAAGGGAGCCAGAAACTCTCCATCCTAGGGACATTTACTATATTGTCCTTGAACTCACCTGGGGAACGTTGTTAGATTAGGGCCTAACAGCTGGTCTCTTATCAGAAACCATGAAGGCCAAAAGCTAATGGTATGATATAGTCAAAGTGTTGAAAGAAAAAAACTCAATCACAGATTCTCTATCGAGAGAACTAGACAGCATAAATGCATTTTTGTTTGTAACTCCTTTTTTTCTATTTGACTCAAAAGACAACTGCAAAAAGGCAATAACTGTAAATCTATGTTGATGGGCACATAATGTGTAAAGGTATAATTTGTAAAAATGATAGCATGAAAGAACCAAGATATTATAGGAGCAAAGTATTTATATTCTATTGAAAATTAACTGGTATTAATCTGAAGTAGTTTATTACAAATTAAGATATTAATTACAACTCCCATGGAAAACCACTCAGCAAATAACTCAAAAAATGTAGGAAAACAAATGATAGGGGAATAAAATGGTATACTGGAAAATCATATCTAACACAAAAGAAGGTAGGTAGTAATGGAGGATTTAGGAACAAAAGAGACATATAGGAATTAGTAGTAAAATGACAGAGATGCCTCCTTGTTGGTAATTACATTAAATGTAAATAGATTAAACTCTCTAAAAGATAGAGATTGGCAGACTAGATTTACAAAACATGATCCAACTACATGCTGTCTGCAAGAGACTTGTTACAGATTCAAATTTGCAAATGATAAGTAAAAAGATATAAAAATTTATACATCACAGAACATGGTGGAGTCAGGAGATCAAGAATTCTGTCCCTCCACCTAAGCAACTATTGAGCTGGCAAAAACTGTTTGAAATTACTAGTTGAGAACTCTGGCATTTACTTGAACACTTGCAGTGTGTCCATGGGAGAACTTGGTAAAGAAGCTAGTGAACTTCAATAAATTCTAGTGAATTATGGCCTTTTGCATACCAGCCCCCAACCCCACAGTAGGCAGCTGTGGGGAGAGTAGCCAGCATTCTTGTGTAGCTTGCTGGAGCCAACATGGGCAATGAGACTCATGTCCTCCAAACATCAAGGTTGTGTGCTTTGAATTCTGATATTTGCTTTGATTGCTGAGGGGCAAGCACAGAGGTTGGCTGTTGTATTAAACCTCACAGATGGAAGTGGTTCTCAAAGAATTTAAAGAGATAGTGCTTGTCCACTATCCTCCAAGGAGGATAAAATCAGGGAGATACACATCAAAAAATGTCATATTCATGGGGCACCTGGGTGGCTCAGTTGGTTAGGCATCTGACTTCGGCTCAGGTCATGATCTCACGGTCCATGAGTTCAAGCCCTGCATCGGGCTCTGGGCTCAGAGCCTGGAGCTTGTTTCAGATTCTGTCTCCCTCTCTCTCTGACCCTCCTGCATTCATGCTCTGTCTCTCTCTGTCTCAAAAATAAACGTTAAAAAAATTTTTTTTAAATGTCATATTCAGACTGTCAAAATTCAAAGACAAGAAAATTTTGAAAGGATCAACAGAGAAGCAACTCGTCACATACAAGCAGCTTTCAACAAGATTAATAGCTCATTTCTCCTTAGAAAACATGGAGGATAGAGGCCAATCAGATGATATTGTTAAAGTCCAAGGGGAAAATATTTGTCAACTAAGACACTAGATTTGTAGCAACCAAGACAAATAGATTTGTAGCAAAACTAGCTATTAAGAATGAAGACGAGGGGTGCCTGGGTAGCTCAGTCAGGTGAGCATCTGACTCTCAATTTTGGTTCAGGTCATGATCTCACTCACGGTTCATGGGTTTGAGCCCTACGTCGGGCTCTGTTCTAACAGCACGGAACCTGCTTGGGATTCTCTCTCTCCTTCTCTCTCTCCTCTCTCTCTCTCTCTCAATCTCTCTCTCTTTCAAAAATAAACAAACATTTGAAAGAATGAACAATAAATCCAGACTTTTCCAGATAATCAAAAGCTGAAGAAGCGTATTACTATTGGGACCTGCCATATAAGAAATAGTAAAGGGAATCTTTCATGAGGAATTGAAAGGACACTAAACATTAACTTGAAGCTATAAAAAAATAAAGAATACTAGTAATGTTAGCCACATAGGTAAATATAAAAACCAGTATTATTGTACTTTTGGTATGGTTTGCAACTTCTATTTTTCTATATTAATTAATAGGCCATAAATAATAATTATAAATTTATAATCATATAAGTTATAATATAATTATAAATAATAATTATAAGCAAAATAAATAATTGTTATAAAATAATAATTATAAATATTTATTGTTATAAATAATAATGATAATAGTTATAAATAATAATTATTATAATGGGCATGCAATGTATAAAGACATAATTTGTAACAATAAAAATATAAAAGGAGAGGGGCGCCTGGGTGGCGCAGTCGGTTAAGCGTCCGACTTCAGCCAGGTCATGATCTTGCGGTCCGTGAGTTCGAGCCCCGCGTCGGGCTCTGGGCTGATGGCTCAGAGCCTGGAGCCTGTTTCCGATTCTGTGTCTCCCTCTCTCTCTGCCCCTCCCCCGTTCATGCTCTGTCTTTCTCTGTCCCAAAAATAAACGTTGAAAAAAAAAATAAAAAAAATAAAAAAATAAAAATATATAAAAGGAGAGGGAAGGAAATGTATGAAAACAGGTGTATACTATTGACTAATTTTTTATTATTTGACCTAGGGTGTTATCACCTTAAGATATTAATTATAATCCCAAGGCAATTCTTTTTTTTTTAATGTTTATTTATTTTTGAGAGAGAGACTGTGTGAGCAGTGGAGAAGCGGAGAGAGAGGGAGACACAGAATCTGAAGTAGGTTCCAGGCTCTGAGCTGACAGAACCTTACACGGGGCTCGAACTCAAACTGCGAGATCATGACCTGAGCCAAAGTAGGACACAAATGACTGAGCCACCCAGGTGCCCCAAGCAATTCTTAAGGAAAGAACTAAAAAAGATATAGAAAATGAAACAAAAGAATAGTACACTATAAAAAATACTAAGCAGCAAAAAAGGAAATAATGGAAGAATCAAAGAACATAAGTGACACATAAGAACACAAAGTGACACATAAAATAAATAGATAAATAACAGAAGTTGTATATTTATTTATGAAACATCCTTTTTTATTAGTAATCAAATTAAATGTAATGAATTAAGCCTCTTGTTACAGGGTAGCGAATATCAGACTGGATAATAAAATAGAAACCATCCAAATGTTATCTACAACAGACTCATTTTAGATATAAGAACAAAAAAGAGATTAAAACCAAAAGAAGGAAAAAAAATATTCTATGAAAATAGTATCCAAAAGGGAGCTAGGTGGCTACACTAATATGAGGCTTTAAATAAAAAACTAACCTTTAAATTTTTTAAAGTTTGCAAAGACAAAGATCATCATATATTGATAAAATGTTTGATACATCAAGAAGATATAACAAGTATAAACATACAGACCTAACAACAGAGCCCCCAAACATATAAAGCAAAAAATAAAATGGCAGAATTGAAGGGAGAAATAGACAGTTCTATAATAATAATTGGAGAATTCAATATCCCACTTTCAATAATTCTTAGACCAATGACACTGATCAATAAGGAAATAGAAGGGGCGCCTGGGTGGCTCAGTCGGTTAGGCGTCCGACTTCAGTTCAGGTCACGATCTCGTGGCCCGTGAGTTCGAGCCCTGCGTCAGGCTGATGGCTCAGAACCTGGAGCCTGCTTTCGGTTCTGTGTCTCCCTCTCTCTCTGCCCCTCCCCTGTTTATGCTCTGTCTCTCTCTGTCTCAAAAATAAATAAACGTCAAAAAAAATTAAAAAAAATTAAAAAATAAGGAAATAGAGGACTTGAACAACACTATACACTAGGTAGAACTAACAGACACATACAGAACGTTACATCCAACAACAGCAAGATACACTTTTTTCCCAAGTGCACATAGAGCATTATTCAGGTTTAACCACATGTTAGGATGTAAAACAAGTTGAAATCATTTTTAAATGTTGAAATTTTTAAAATTTTTTTTTTCAACGTTTATTTATTTTTGGGACAGAGAGAGACAGAGCATGAACGGGGGAGGGGCAGAGAGAGGGAGACACAGAATCGGAAACAGGCTCCAGGCTCTGAGCCATCAGCCCAGAGCCCGACGCGGGGCTCGAACTCACGGACCGCGAGATCGCGACCTGGCTGAAGTCGGACGCTTAACCGACTGCGCCACCCAGGCGCCCCAAATGTTGAAATTTTTAAAATTTCATTTTTAAAAGTTGAAATCATACAAAGTATGTTTTTAATCACAGTGGAATAAAACTAAACCAATAAAGGAATGAAAACTTGAACATTCACAACTATGTGGAAATTAAACATCACACTTCTAAACAACCAATTTCAAAGAAGTAATCGCAAGGGAAACTGGAAAATATATTGAGACAAATGAAAGTGAAGACACGACATATGAAAATTTGTGGGATACTGCAAAAGCAGTGCTGAGAGGGAAATTTATAGCTGTAAACAGATTAAAAAGAAGAAAGATTTCAGTCAATAACTTAATTGTACATCTCAAAGGACTAAAAAGAGAAACCCAAAGGTAGAAAAGTAAGGAAATAATGAAGACTAAAACATGACAAATGAAATAAGAGAAACCCAAAGGTAGAAAAAGTAAGGAAATAATGAAGACTAAAACATGACAAATGAAATGGAGAATAGAAAAACAGTAGAGAAGTACAATGAAACAAAGTGTGGTTCTGCGAAAAGGTTCTGTTGTTTTTTTTAAAGATTTTATGTGTTTATTTTGAGAGAGAGAGAGATGAGAGAGAGAATCCCAAGCAGGCTCCACTGTTGTCAGTGCAGAGCCCATTGTGGGGCTCAGTCTCACGAACTGTGAGATCGTGACCGGAGCTGAAATCACTAGTCAAACGCTTCACCGACTCAGTCGCCCCAAGATTTTTAAAAAATGGACAAACTTTTAGCTAGATTGATTACAAAAAGAAGAGAGTGATGTTTTAAATTTCTAAAATCAGAAATTAAAGTGGGAGCATCATTAACCAACTTCACATAAATAGAAAATATTATGAGAAAATTATGAACAGTTTTTAATATCCAATTTAGATAACCTAAAAAAATAGAAACATCCCTAGAAATGCATAAATTATGAAACTGACTCATAAATAAATAGAAATATGCATGGACCTAAAGATATATGAAGGAGATAAAATAAGCAATCAAAAATATCTCAACAAATAAAAACCTAGAGTAGATGGCTTTATGAATTCTACCAGGCAGTTAAAGAAGGATTAACCTAAACACTTTCCATAGTGTTCTAAAAAATTGAAAAGGACATAACACTTCCTAACTAATTTTATGAAGCCAGCATTTTCCAGATACCAAAGCCAGACAAAGAAAACACACACACAAACACTATGGACCAACATCTTCTATGAGTATTAATGCAAAAATCTCCACAACAAAATACTAGTAAACAAATTCAGCAGCATATTAAAGCGACTATATACCATGACTAAGTATAATTTATTCTTGAATGCAAGGGTGGTTCAATATATGAAAGTTAATCAGTGTAATACACCGCATTAATAGTATGAAGGAGAAAACACATGATCATCTCAATGCAAAAAAAGCATTTGTCAAATTCAAAACCATTTCATGATTAAAAAAAAACTACTAACAGCAGAAGGGAACTACCTTAATCATGATAAAGACCTTGTATGAAAAACTCATGGCTAACATTACATTCAATGGTGAAAGACTAAAGCTTTTCCTCTAAAATCAGGAACATGACAAGCATGTTGGCTTTCATCATTTCTATTTAATATAGTTTTAGCCAGAGGGATTAGGAAAGAAAAAAATAAAATGGATCCAAGTTGGAAAAGAAGTAAAATTATTTTTGTTCACAGAAGATATCATCTTATATGTAAAACCCATAAAGATCACACAAACACACACATGCACGCACAACTGTTAGAGTTAATAAATTAATTCGGCAAAGTTGGATGACACAAAACCAACATGCAAAAATCAGTTGCATTTTAGCAACGAACAATTCAAGAGGAAAATAAAGAAATCAATTCTATTTGAAATAGCATCAAGAAGAATAAAATACTTCAGAATAATGTAATGAAATCAGGAAAATATTTGTACATCAAAAACTATAAAAGGGGGTGGAAGAAATGAAACAAGATATAAATTAAATGCAATCCCTAATCAAAATACCAATGGTGTTTTTTTTCTCCAGGAAATGGAAAAAGCATTCTTAAATTCATATGGAATCTCAGGGGACCCCAAATAGCCAAAAATAATTTCAAACCTTACTACAAATCTACAGTAATCAAAAGGGTATGGTACTGGCATAAAGACAGATATATAGGCCAATGAAATGAAATAATTAGCCCTCAAAATAAATCTTCACATGTGCAGTCAATTCATTTTTTTTTCTTTTTTTTTTTTTTTTTTAAATTTTTTTTTTCAACGTTTATTTATTTTTGGGACAGAGAGAGACAGAGCATGAACGGGGGAGGGGCAGAGAGAGAGGGAGACACAGAATCGGTTG
>NW_024412447.1:14425795-14436469 GCF_014898765.1 Herpailurus yagouaroundi | reverse complement strand
GAAGTCGGACGCGTAACCGACTGCGCCACCCAGGCGCCCCGATTCATTTTTTGACAAATAGGCCAGCACCATTCATGGGGACAGAACAGTCTTTTCAACAGATGGTGAAGAGAAAGTGGATATCCACATGCAAAAGACTGAAGTTGGACCCTTAACTGTATACCATATACAAAAGTTAACTTAAAATGTGTCAAAGACCTAAATGAGGAGTTGAAACTATAAAACTCTTTGATGAAAAAATAGGGAAAATATTCATGTTATTGGATTTGGCAATGATTTCTCAGATCTGACACTAAATGCACAGGCAACAAAAGAAAAAGTTGATAAATTGAATTTTATCAAAATTGAAACCTTTCTGCATCAAAGGACATGTATCAAGGAGGTAAAAACACAACTCACAGAATGGGATGGAGTGTTTGCAAATCATACCTACAATAACACATTAATATGCAGAATATATATTTAAAAACCTCCTACAACTGAAGACCAAATACCAAACAACCTGATTGAAAAATGGGCACAGGCATAAATAGACACTTACCAAAAGAAGATACACAAATGACCAATAAACACATGAAAAGATGCTCAACATCATTAGTTCTAAAGGAAACGCAAGTCAAAATAATGAGATACCACTTCACATGTGTTATGATGGCCGTTACCTATTACACAGAAAATAACAAGTGTTGCTGAGAATTTAGAGTAATTGGAGCCCTCATACGTTGCAGGTGTGAATGGATAATGGTGCAGCCACTGTGGAAAATAGTTTGGCAACTCCTCAAAAAGTTAAACATAAAAATATTGTAGGATTCACCAGTTCCACTCCTAGTTTTATATCCAAAAGAATTGAAAGCAAGGACTCTACCAGATATTTGTACGTTAATGTTCACAACACCGTTATTCACAATAGCCACAAAGTGGAAATTACCCAAGAGTTCATCAACACATCAATGGGCAAATAAAATGTATCATCCGAATACCATGAAATATTATTTAGCCACAAAAATGAATGAAATTCTGATACATGTTGCAACATGATGAACATTGAGGACATTATGCTAAACAAAAGAAGCCAGACACAGAAAGAGAAATATCATATGATTTCACTTTGTGAGGCATCAAGAATAGGCAAATTCATAGAAACAAAAAGTAGAGGGGCGCCTGGGTGGCTCAGTCAGTTGAGCCTCTGACTTCGGCTCAGGTCATGATCTCACGGTCTGTGGGTTCGAGCCCCACATCGGGCTCTGTGTTGACAGCTCAGAGCCTGAAGCCTGCTTCGGATTCTGTGTCTCCCTGTCTCTCTGACCCTCCCCCATTCATGTTCTGTCTCTCTCTGTCTCAAAAATAAATAAACATTAAAAAAAAAAAAGAAACAAAAAGTAGAATAAAAGTTACCATGGACTGGAGGGGTGGGGGAATGGAGAGTTATTATTTAATGGGTACAGAGTTTCTGTTTGGGATAATGAAAAACTTCTTGAAATAGATGATGATGGCTAACACAACACTGTCAATTTATTTCAGGCCACTGAGTTGTACATTTAAAAATGATGAAAATGGAAAATGTTATATCTCTTTTACCACAAAAAAAAAACAGTCCATGCAAATACAAACCAAAAGAGAGTTCTAGTGACTATACTAATATCAAACAAAATAGGTATGAAGGCAATAAGTGTGACTATAGACAAAAAAAGGATATAAAATTTAAAAAGGACCAACTCATCAAAAAGATATAAAAATAATGAACATACACGTACCTAACAACAGAGTTCCAAAATATACAAAGAAGCAAAACCGACAGAATTGAAGGAAGAATGTATACTTTTACAATGATATTTGGAAACCTCAATAACCAACTTTCATTAATGGAACAAAAGTCAGATGGAAGATCACAAGGAAATAGAAAACTTGAAAAGCTATTAAGTAGTCTTATTAGACATTTATAGAACACTCCACCCAACATCACAATACACATTCTTATCAAATGCTCATGAAATATTTTCCAGGAAAGCCATTTGTTTGGTTATAGACCAAAATAAGCTTAACTAAATTTGTAAAAATTAAAATCATACCAAGTATGTTCTTTGACCACAGTGGAATGAAGTTAGAAATCAATAACAGAAGAAAATTTGGAACATTTATAAGTATGTGGAAATTTAACAACATACTCTTAAATAACTAATGGGTCAAAGAAAAAAATCACAAGGGACATTAGAAAATACTTTGCGATGAATGAAAACGAAAATATAACATACCAAAACTTAAGAGAGTCAGTGAACCCAGTACTTAGGAAGGAATTTATAGCTGTGAATGCATACACTGAAAAATATCAGCCTCACATCAAATACCCACCTTTTCACCTTTAAAAAGTCAGAAAAAAAGAGGAAACTAAACCCAAAACAAGAGGAAGAAAGGAAATAATATAGATGGAGGGTATATATAAAGTAAATAGACAACAGGAAAACTCACAGAAAACCAAAGTTTAGTTCTTTGGAAAGATCAACAAAATATGCAATCATTAGTTAGAGTTACCACAAGAAAAAAATAGAGAAGGCTCAGATTACTAAATTGGGGATGAAAAAAGGGACATTTTTACTGATCTCATGGAAAAAGAAAGGATTGTAACAGAACACTGTGAACAATTGTATTCTAAATATTTAGATGACCTGTATGAAATCAACAAGTTCCTAGAAATATGTAAATTACCAAGACTGACTCAAGACAAAAAATAGAAATCTTTTCTGAATTTGCTATTTTGCATTTGAACTTATCTATGATAATGTATTACATCAGTAAACAATCACCCAACAGAGAAAAGCCTAGACAGATTCAGATGGTTTCACTGGTGAGTTCCACCAAATGTTTAAAGAAAGATTAACATAATTTCTCTTAAAATCTCTGTAAAATATATGAGAGCACTTTACAACTCCTCTTATAAGACCGGTATTATCCTGGTTCCAAAAGCCAGACAAAAATATCACATGAAAAAACTGCAGATCAATGTCCCTTTTGAATATAGGCATACAAACCCTCAGCAAAATTCTAGCACGTCAAATCAAGTAGCTCACGATACAGATCATACACCACGACCAAGTGAAATCTATCATAGGAATGCAAAATTGGCTTATGATCCAAAAACATCAATGATTCTAATACTCCATATCAATATAACAAAGACAAAAACTTCGTGATCATGTCAGTAGTATCAGGAAAAGCATTTAATACCTTTTCATGATTAAAAAAAAAAAAAACTCAAAAACCCAAGAATAGAAGGGAGCTTTCTCAACTTGATAAAGGGCATCTAGAGAAAACCCACAGCTAAAAATGTACTTAATGGTGAAAAACTGAAAGCTTTTCCTTTAATATCAGGAACTAGACAAGGACGTCCATTCTTTGGCCCGCACTGGAGGCTTGGGCCAAAGAATTGGGTATGGGGGTAAAGTAATCTCAAATTGTAAAGGAAGAAATAAACTTATCTCTATTACCTGTTGAAATAATTTTGTATGTAGAAAACTTCAAACAATCCACACAAACAAAAAGTATTAGAATCAATAAACAAGTTCAGCAAAATTGCAGGATACAGTATTAATATACAAAAATTAATTGTATTTGTAGACACCAACAATCAAGTCTAAACATGAAATCAAGAAAGCACTTATGTTTGCTATAATATCAAAAAGAAGAAAATACTTCAAAATAAATTTAATCAGAAAAGTGCAAGGCTTGGGATGCCTGACTGGCTCAGTCGGTAGAGCATGCGACTCTTGATCTTAGGGTCATGAGGTCAAGCCCCATGTTGCGTGTAAAGCTTACTTTAAAAAAGGTGCGGGGCTGTAGTCTGAAAATTAAAAAATAGTGTTTAAAAAAATGAAAGTGACCTATATGGAAAGACATTCTATGTTTGTGCATTGGAAGATTTAACATTAAATACAGATACAACAAAACCCCTAAAAAGATTCCACGGCCTTTTTGGCAGAAATTGATACGTTGGTCCTGAAATTCAGACGGAAATGCAAAGGATTCTGAACAACGAAAACAGTCTTGAAAAAGGAGAACCAGGTTAGAAGACTCTCATTTACCAGTTTCAAAAGTTACCACAAAATCAAGTTAGTCAAATAGGTGTAATACTGGCATAAGGATAAATGACAAATGAAATAAAATTGAGAGCCCATAAATAAATCTATATACATTTATTGTCAAATGATTTTTGACAAAGGTGTTGACCATTCAGTGGGGAAAATAACAGGTTTTCCAATAAATGGTTTGGGGACAGCTGGATATCCACATGCAGAAGAATGGAGTTGATCTCTTTCCTTATATACAAAAATTCACTCAATATTGAACAAAGATTTAAATGTAAGAACTAAAGCAATAAAACGCTTAGAAGAAAAAAATAAGTTTAGATCTTCATGGCTTTGGATTAAGCAACACTGTTTTAGATATGACACCAAAAGCACAAGCATTGAAAGGTAAAAACAGATAAATCACACTTCATAGAAAATAAAAACTTCTATACATTCAAGAACACTATCGAGAAAGTGGAAAGACAACCCAAGGAATGGTAGAAAATATTTAGAAATTATATAGCTGATAATGATTTAGTATCTGGAATATATGAAAAACTACTACCATTGTAATAGTTTCTCACAAGAAAAAGAGGAATAATCCAACCTTTAAAATAGGCTGAGGAGTTAAATGTATAACTTGCCAAAGAAGATATGGTCAATAAACATATGAAAAGATGCTCAACATCGTTAGTCATTAGAGAAATACACTGAAACCACAGTGTATTTGCACACACTTGGTTGCCTATGATTTTTTTTTTTTTTAAGAAAATAAGAAGATTTGAGGAGGACGTGGAGAATTTGGAACAATTCAGCAATTCAACTGTCAACAATTTTATACATTCTAGCGGAAATGTAAAATGATATAGCTGCTGTGGAAAGCAGTTTGGCAAAGCATTAAACATAGGGTTACCATACAACCCAGCAATTCTACTTCTAGGTATATATTCAAGAGCATTGAAAACATATGTTCAAATAAATTCTGCATAAGAATGTTCAAAGTAGCATTATTAATATGTGAAAAAAATAGAAATGACACATATATCCACCAACTGATCAACAAGTATACAAAATGTGGTATATCCACACAATAAAATATTATCTAGACTGATACAAACTGCCACATGAATGAACCTTGTAAACATTATTCTAAATGAAATGACACCAAGTAACATCATATAATTCACCAAGTAACATCATATAACACCAAGTATACATCATATAATTCTATTTTTATGAAATGTCCAGAAAGGAAAAATCCAGAGACAGGAAGCAGGTTAGTGATTGCCAGGAGTGGCAGGAGTGGGGAACTGAGAGTGACTGCTTATAGGTACAGGGTTTTTTGGTTTTTTGGTTTTTGTTTTTTTGAGGTGATGAAAATGTTTATCTTAAAAATGGTAAATTTTATGTCATATGGATTTTATCTCAGTTAAAAAATTATCTTAAAAAACACTAACACAGTAGAGAAAAACCAATAAAATTAAATTTTGGTTTTTTGAAAAGATCAACCAAAATTGACAAATCTTTATCTAGACTGAGGGGGGAGAAAAAAGGAAAAACACCTCAAAGTCCTAAAATCAGGAGTGAAAGAGGAGACAACACTACTGACCTTACAGAAATAAAAAGGACTATAAAGAAATACTATGAACAACTGTAGACCAAACACATAGTTCCAAAACAGAATCGAGAAGAAATTGAAGATAAAATGAACTTATAAAAAGAGTGAACAAAAAAATTTAAAACTTCTCATAAAGAAAATCTAGGACCAGATGGTTGCACTGGTCAGTTCTACCATACATTTAAAGAAGCGAGGAGAAACACTTCACATATCATTTTATGAGACCAGCATTATCCTGATTCCAAAGCTAGTCAAAGAGATCACAATAAAAAGGAAACTGCCAACCAATATCCATTATAAATATATAGACACAAAAGTCCTCAACAAATTACTGGTAAACCACCTAGCAGCATATAAAAAAGATTATACACCATGACCCAGTGCATCTTAAGTATGCAAGGTTGATTTAACATCAAAAAAATCAATTAGTGTAATAGCATTAGTATCAATAGCATAAAATACAGAATCCTCACGATCATGCCAATAGTTGCCAAAAAAGGCATTTGACAAAATTAAACATTCTATTTTATGTTAAAAAAAACACCCAACAGATTAGGAATAGGAGGGAGTTTTCTCAACCTAAAAAAAGGCATCTGCAAAAACCCTTAAGCTAGTAGGGTACTTAATGGTGAAAGACCAAAAACTTTCCCTCTAACATCAGGAATGAGACAAAGATGTACATTCTCACATTGTACTGGAAGTTTTAGTCAGGGAAATTAGAGAAGAAAAAAATTAAAAGTATCCAATTTGGGAGGGAAGAAGTAAAACTATCTCTAAACATTCCATGTTTAAGGATCAGAAGACTTAATATTGTAAAAATGACAATATTCCTCAAATCATCTACAGATTCAACACAATCCTTACCAAAATCCTCATCTGGCTTTCCTAAAGAGATTGACCAGCAGATCCTAAAATCATATGGAAATACAAGGGACCCTAGAAGAGTCAAAACAATCCTGAAAAAAAAAAAAAAGTTGGAGAAGTCACACACTCACATTTCAAAACTATTAAATTATAGTAAACAAATACAGGTGACACTGGCACAATCAGTGACATAGGATTCAAAGTCCTGAAATAAACCACATTTATGGTCAACTGATTTTCAACAAGGATGACAATAAAATTCAGTGGAAAAAAGAACAGTCTTTCCAACAGTGGTGCTAGGACTAGATATAAACATGCAGAATAATAGATTTGTACCCCTACCTCACACCATTCAGAAAAATTAACTCAAAATGGATCACAGACCTTAATATAAGAAGAGAATATAAGAGTAAATCTTTGTGGCCTTGGTTTGGCAAGGCCTGGGGTGCTGTTTATATTCTTTTTCTCCAACTAAGTGAGAAACCACACAATGTTCATTTGGTAGTAATAAGAAACCTATTTATGTTTTATAAACTTTTTGCATGATTATTCAATTTCACTATTTACAACATTTTTAAAAAGTGTAAGAAGTCCTACTTCACACCATTAAAAACATTAATTTTAAATGGCTCATACGTAGTCTTCTCTGTAAAAGGTTAAGTAATAAACTTTAAGTAAGAAAACATTGGAAAGGGGTGCCTGGGTGGCTGAATCAGTCAAGCATCTGACTTCAGCTCAGGTCACGATCTCAAGGTTCATGGGTTCAAGCCTCCCATTGGGATCTATGCTGTCAGTGCTTCAGACCCTCTGTCCCCCTCTCTCTCTCTGCCCTTCCCCTGCACGTGTGCTCCCGTGTGTGGACACTCTCTCTTTCTCAAAAAGAAGTAAATATTTAAAATATATATATATAGGAAAATTCTTTAGGACCTCATACATCACTGAGGAGATCATAAATTGGTATAGTATATCTAGAGAAAACTTGCTGTCTTTGGCCTTAAATTAATATATGCCCATCAGGGACGCCTGGCTGGCTCAGTCAGTAGAACATGTGACTCTTGATCTCAGGGCTGTAAATTTGAACCCCATGTTGGGTGTAGAGATTACTTAAAAATAAAATCTTAATATATATATAAATATATATATATTATATATATAAATATATATGATAAATAAATATAAAATAAATATATATTATATAAATATATATAATAAAATCTTAATATATATAAAATCTTAATATATATAGTATATATAATATATAATATATAATATATTAGTATATATGCTAATATATATACTAATATATAGTATGTAAATATAGTATATATGTAGTATACTAACATATAGTATATAATATATATACTAATATGTATATATTAGTGTGTGTGTGTATATATATATATGTATATATATGTTTAACCCAACTATTTCACTTCTTGTTACAAAAATATTCATCACACTTATTTTTGATATAAAAGTTTGGGAAGCAGTTTATATGTGTCAATAGTGAGTTTATGAAATAAATTATGAAATATCCATACAGTGGATTATAATGCAGCGCTTAAAGATGTAGAACATTTAATGCACATAAATATTTGTGAAATAATGCGTAAAAACCATGTTCAAAGTATGTACAATATATTTTATTTAAATATTCCTGTATAGACAGGAACCTTGATAATTAATTAATCACAAAAATAGAGGACCCATGTCTCCTTCCCTCCTACCTTCAGAGTCCAGTCAGATGTCATCAGCAATAGAGAAAGGTCATCAGAGACCCTGTGGTTTTGACAAGTGTTCAGAGGATGGGAGGGAGGTTATATCGGTGGCCAAGTGGACGCAGGAGGAGTCCAAACACCAGAGATTGGGGAGAAAGCTGTAGGGGAAGAGAATGTATATTGCTAGACGGACATGGAGAGACCCTAAGCTACGCGTCCCATGTGCAGAGAAGAGGAGTCCTTGGGTCAATATTCAGAGAATATAAAGGACTCTTTTCAGAATGACTTTGTAAGTTGGTCCCACCCAATTAAGACAATATGGGAGTTAAGTCTTACCATATAATTTACCAAAAACAAATGGTAAATCATACTCTCCAGTGTTACCGGCAGTGTGGAAAACCGTATCATTGATATCTTCCTATATTGTTCATAGAACTATCAACTGGAGAAGTCTTTTGGGGAGGCAAAAAAAAAAAAAAAAAAACTCAACCAGTCCTTCTACTGGCTTTTAGACATCTGGTGGGCATAAGGGTACATGTTAAAGATACACATCATGACATTTTTAGAAAAGAAAAAAAAATTGAAATTCAAATGTTCAGCAGGAGGGCATTTTCCCCAGCCTTAGAAAAAATAGAATAGATACAAAAAGATTTCTAATAAATATTGTTATGTGAAAAACGCAGGTTATAGAACAGTAAATGCTGTGTCAGCCAATTAATGGAAAACGTCTCAATTACACGCTCTTAACTTGTGAATATCTACTTACATAAAGCATGCCTAAGGATGTATACCAAATTATTTTTTTTTTATTTATTTTTTTTTTTAAATTTTTTTTTCCAACGTTTATTTATTTTTGGGACAGAGAGAGACAGAGCGTGAACGGGGGAGGGGCAGAGAGAGAGGGAGACACAGAATCGGAAGCAGGCTCCAGGCTCTGAGCCATCCGCCCAGAGCCCGACGCGGGGCTCGAACTCACGGACCGCGAGATCGTGACCTGGCTGAAGTCGGACGCTTAACCGACTGCGCCACCCAGGCGCCCCGATACCAAATTATTAACAGTAATTCCCCCTGGGGAGAAGAGGTGGGGTAATGAAGGAGGTTTAATTTTTCCATACACTTCGGTATTTCATGTTTTATTTCAATTAGAAAATATTGACTTTGTTTAAAATTTCATAAACGCACACCATGATTACATTCACATATCACTGGTGTACTTTTATTAAATTAAGCAGTGGAAAAAAATTTACTGTGCTAACGAACGAAAGGGCTTCTCTTTTTTGAATTTCAAGGATAAAGGAAAAAGTCTTGTAAGTCTTCAAATAAGTAATAAAAAAAGAAAGGTGATTTATCCCCAAAGGAACATAAAATTGGACTGTTCTAAGAACCTCTAGGTATCAGAAAACAATATAGTATTGTCTATATCAGTGCTTTCTGATAGACTTTTCTATGATGAGAATGGTCTCTATCTGTACCGTCCAATACAGAAGCCGCAAGTCATATGTGGCTATCAAGGACTCAAAATGTGGCCAGTGCCAATCAAGAACTGTATAATTTAGTTTCTTTAATTTTAGTTATTCTGAATTGAAATTTACATAGTCACACGTGGTTAGTGTTTACTGTACCAGAAATAATGTAAACATACGTACATTTTAAAGCAATCAGATTGTATTTGGACAACCTGAGACAGACCTCAAACTTACTCGCTCAAAAACGAAGAGCTTGTCCCATAAAGGGACCAGTGGCGAAGCCCAGAAGAGTTTAATGGAGCTGGTGCTAAATTATTGTGGCAAATACTATAGAGTAAGTGTTAGCCTCAACCCCCCAAATCGAAAGAGACATATATCGCAAAATGAGTAATAAAATACAATAACATTAATAATGATCACTATGAGCACTTGGCTAAGTAGTTTTATTATCTCATCGAATCCTAAGCATCACCATATAAAACAGATTTTATTATTAATCCTGATATGGCAGCAAAACTAGGGGGGTTTAGAGAGTTTAGCTATCTTTCTCAAGGTGAGCCAAATCAAGAAAACAGCAGATCCTTGATTTAAATCTTCTGCCTGACTCTAAGATGAAATTAATGAAGACCTAACAAGAGATGGGAAGGGGGCCGGTTAAGAAAAGATACTTTTTCTCCTCGTTTTACATAAAAGGAGAAAACGCCTACAGATTTTTTTCCTAACTTGGAATTACAGAAGTAAAAGTTTAAGAATGTGTTTTTAGAATGTAATACTCGTTTCACAAAGACATAAACAACTCAAAATACTGTGCAATGCAATAGTGGACCAAAACTCGTAATGATTATTTTGAAACAGGCATGTCAATGAACTCATGACTTTTCACTTTAACATATCCCCTGGCTGTTTCCACAGAAAGGACATAGAAGAAAAGACACTTTCTTTTCTTT
>NW_024412447.1:14418809-14425695 GCF_014898765.1 Herpailurus yagouaroundi | reverse complement strand
GCTTATCCTGGTACTATGGTATTCTTTTTTTTTTTTTTTTTGAATTTTTATTTAAATTCTAGTTAGTTCACAAACAGTGCAGTATGAGTTTCAGGAGTAGAAGTCAGTGGTTCATCACTTACATACGACACCCAGTGCTCGTCACAACAAGTGCCCTCCTTTTTTTTAAAAAAAAATTTTTTTTTCAACATTTATTTATTTTTGGGACAGAGAGAGACAGAGCATGAAGGGGGGAGGGGCAGAGAGAGAGGGAGACACAGAATCGGAAGCAGGCTCCAGGCTCTGAGCCATCAGCCCAGAGCCCGACGCGGGGCTGGAACTCACGGACCGCGAGATCGTGACCTGGCTGAAGTCGGACGCTTAACCGACTGCGCCACCCAGGCGCCCCTCAAGTGCCCTCCTTTAATGCCCATCACCCAGCTAGCCCATCCCCCACCTATCTCCCCTCCAGCAGCCCTCAGTATGTTCTCTGTATTTAAGAGTCTCTCATGGTTTGTTTCCCTCTCTTTTTCTCCCTCTCCCATACGTTCATCTGTTTTGTTTCTTAAATTCCACATATGAGTAAAATCATGCGGTATTTGTCTTTCTCTGACTTCTTTTGCTTAACATAATACACTCTAGCTCCATCCACCTTGTTGCAAATGGCAAGATTTCATTCTTTTTGACGGCTGAAAAGACACTCTTACAGCCATGAGGACACCTGGTGACCAGAGCTTGGTTTCAAAAAGCCACCAGAAAGAACTGGGTTGATTCTAGAGCTGGGCTCAGAAAATACAGAGTGAATCTGGGACATATAGTTGCGCCAGTAATTAAGCAAATTTCAAAGAATAGTGGAGATCCATCAGAGTTCAGCATGAAGGGGATGCCACTGGCCAAATCTGGAATGATCTGAACATCAAAAAGAGAAGAGAAACCACAATTGCTTTTAACACAATGAATAAAAAATTATGAGTTAGTAGTCACATTGGGAGAGAGGTGGGTGGGAGGGAGAGAACTGAAAAGAGAAAGCAAAGGTGGGAAAATGTTAATAATTACTGGGGCGCTTGGGTGGCGCAGTCGGTTAAGCGTCCGACTTCAGCCAGGTCACGATCTCACGGTCCGGGAGTTCGAGCCCCGCGTCAGGCTCTGGGCTGATGGCTCGGAGCCTGGAGCCTGTTTCCGATTCTGTGTCTCCCTCTCTCTCTGCCCCTCGCCCGTTCATGCTCTGTCTCTCTCTGTCCCAAAAATAAATAAACGTTGAAAAAAAAATTAAAAAAAAATGTTAATAATTACTGAATTTAGATCAAGGATATACATGTGTTCATTTCACTATTTCTTTCAATATTTCTATACATCTAAAAACTTTAAAGATATGGAGGAGGGAACAACAGCAATTAAAATTTATGTAATAAAAAAATAACAAATATACATTTAAAAAATCTTAAGCCCACATGACAAGTGAGCTCCCTACTGAAGACAGGAAAAGCTCTTCCCTGAGATCAACAAAAAAATATATGAGACAAAATGGAGTAACCAGGACTGATCACCCCACATGAAATCGTGACAAAATCAGACAAAAGGACAAACGTACGAAGCTCGGCGAGACACTGGACATCAGCCAGAGGCTGGCGAGCTTCCTGGTTTGAAAAATCAGAGCTGGACACTCGGAGACGGCCGAGTGGCTGGAGGTTACAGGCGGAGGATTGGAGAGGTAACAGGTGCACACAGAGGACTCAGGGCCTGCAGAGCATTTCCTGCAGGATCCGGTCGCTGACCATCAAATGTGCGTTAAGGACTCTATCAGATTCTGGGAGAGAGAACAGCTCAGATAATGCCTGTTCCCAAATCCAGTGCAGAAACCTCACAATTCAATTATGGACATCAGTGAAAGTACCGTATTAGTGTTTTAGGGTTGCTGTAACAAATGATCACAAACTGCGTGGCTTAACACAATAGAAATCTATTCCCTCACAGCTCCGGCAGCTGGAAGTCTGATATAATGATGTTGGCGGGGGGTGGGGTGGGTATGCTCCCTCCGAAGTCTCGAAGGGGAAATGCTCCCTCACCTCTTTCTAGATTCTGGGGCTTCCGGCACGCCTTGTCAACCCTTGGCTTCAATCTGTATCACTCCTGCTTTCTCCTTCTGCCTCCACATGGCTATCATTCCTGTGTCTGTTTCCTCTTTTTTTTTCTTTACATTTTCTTTATTTATTTTGAGAGAGAGGGAGAGAAAGCGTGTGCACATGTGTGCACCCGCTGGGGAGGGTCAGAGAGCGAGGGAGAGAGAATCCCAAGCAGGTTCCACACTGCTAGCTTGGAGCCCCAAGTGGTGCTCAAACCCACGAACGTGAGATCATGACCTGAGCCGGAATCAAGAGCCGGGTGCTCAACGGACTGAGCCACCCAGGTGCCCGTTTCTTCTTCTTATAAAGACACCAGTCTTTGGATTCAGGACCTGCCTCAATTCGCCGTGAAGGCATCTTAACTACTGACATCTGTCAAGACTCTATTTCCAAATAATGTCATATTTTGAGGTTCCCAGGTTGACATGAATATTGGGAGGGGGGACATTATTCAACCCAATAAAAGTACTAAGCAAGGTCTTGTCTCACTCATGGGGAAAGTTAACCCAAGACTAAAATGCTGATTTGGTGCCTAACAAAAAAGCAAGACCGAAACGTTCACTCTTCCTAAGCAATCAAGTGTATTCCAGAGAAAAGTTCAAAAATTCTGTTAGTAATACAAAACTATCCAACAACTAACAAGGTAAAATTCACAATCTCGGGCATCCAATAGAAAATTATATGTGAAGGAATAATGTCTAACGCTTTCCCAAATTTGACAAAAACTACAAACCATAGATCCAAGAAGTTCAATGAACTCCAAGCACAAGAAATATGAAGACAATTATATATACAATATATATTATATCTGTAATATATTACAATATATTGCTTAAATCTAGTGACAAAGAGAGTTAAACATCCAGGAGGTGGGGAAAGATATCATGTATAAAGAATCAAACTGACAGTGAGTGTAGATATCAGGAAACAACATAGGAGTGCTTGAAGAAATATATTTAAAATGCTGAAAAGAAGGATCTGCTCACCTGGAATTTTTTATGCAGGGAAAATATCTTTCAAAGACAAAGACACAGTAAAGAGTGTTCGGATGCACCAAAGCTGAACGGATTTGTCACCAGCAGACATACTCCGTATATCTACTTTACTACAGTAAAGTCGTTCTTAAAGCAGAAGGAAATAATAAAGATCAGGCAGGAAAATGAATGAAGACAAAAACAGAAAAATAGTGAAGGAAATAAATGAAACCAAAAGCTGGTTTGGGGAGAGATGATTAGTAAAATTGACAACTTTTCATCAGACCGAGAAGGAAAAGAAGAAAGAAGGACACAAACAGTCAGTATCAGGAATGAAACGATGATATCACTACAGATTTTCATAAGTATTGAAAGGGTGAGTCTTTAGCTAAACATCCTCCCACCAAGGAAACTCCAGCCTCAAATGGCTTCAGCAGTAAATTTTACCAAACATTTGAAGAGGTATTAATATCAAGCCCACACAAACTCGTTCAGAAAATTAAAAAGGATACAAAAATTCCGAACCTTTTCTATGAGGCCACAATTATTCCAATACTAAAACCTCTGAAGAAAACATCAAAAGAAAAAAAAAAAAAAAACTACAAACCAATATCCCTCATTAATTTACATACAAACAATTAAAAAAATTTTTTTAATGTTTGTTTTTGAGAGATAGAGATAGAATGCAAGTGGGTTAAGGGCAGAGAGAGAGGGAGACACAGAATCCGAGGCAGGCTCCAGGCTCCGAGCTGTCAGCACAGAGCCCGTTGAGGGGCTCGAACCCACGAACTGTGAGATCATGACCTGAGCCGAAGTTGAAAGCTCAACCGACTGAGCCACTCAGGTGCCCCCATATGCAAAAAATTTTAATAAAGCATTAGGAAATAAAATTCAATAACGTATACAAAGAATAACACACCATAACTGACAGAGGTTTATCCCAGGAATGCAAGCTTGGTTTATCATTTAAAAATCAATCCATCAATGTAAATCTCATCATAATAACAAACTAAAAAAGAAAAATGTAAAATGATTTCAATAGATGCAGAGAAAGCATGTGACAAAACCCAAAATCCATTCTTTAAAAAAATTTTTTAATGTTTATTTATTTTTGAGAGAGAGAGAGAGAGAGAGAGAGAGAGAGAGAGTGTGAGTGGGGGAGGGGCAGGGAGAGAGGGAGACACAGAATCTGAAGGAGGCTCCAGGCCCCGAGCTGTCAGCACAGAGCCTGATGTGGGGCTCAGACTTACAAACCATGAGATCTTGACCTGAGCTGAAGTCAGATGCTCAACCAACTGAGCCACCCAGGAGCCCCCAAAATTATGGGAACCGTCTCAACCTGATAAACAGTAGCTACAAAAAACCCAGCTAACATTCAGACATAATGGTATCAGACAGAATGTTTTTGTGCTTATATCAGGAACAAGACAAAAATGTTCATTCTCACTGGTTCTATTCAGTCTTGTATGGGGAGGCCATGGCCAGTGCAATAAGGCAAGAAAAATAAATAAAATGCATCCAGATTAGAATGTCTTTACTTGCAAAAGACATGATTATCTGTATGGAAAATCTGATAAAATCTCCCAAAAAAGCAACTAGACTTTAGTGAGACTGTAGAATCACACTTTTGGTAACAGATTTCTTGGTTCACTGCTGGCTTCTGTGCCTGGAAGCTCTTTCCTCAATGTCTCTACAGCTCAGAGCTCCTACCAGTAGTTCATTTGCCTCAACCACGACCTATGACAGGGCACCTTGCCCTGAATTTTCTGTGGGCTCCACAGAACCCTACTGCTGGGGCTCCTACAGTGCCTCCCCCTGCCAGGATGTAAAAAGTGCAACGGGAGGCCCCCATACCCAATGCCAGGCTTCCTTCCACACTGCCAGCCCCAGGAGGGAAGGGATTTACCAAGTTTACTGCCATATTCCCAGCACCTACACCAGTGTCCTGAACATAGGAGGTGCTCAAGTAATTATGGAATAAATTTCAACCGGCTCCTGTTTGTTGCCATAAGACCATTTTGTTCTCTCTGGCATCCAGGATGTGCCACAGAGAGTCACAGAAGTCATAGAAAGTCATCACTGAAAGGAATAGTTGGTAGTATCTCATTTTACAGGCTCAGAGAGAAGTGCCAAGCTCAAGGTCATGTACCAAGTAGTTAATGGCAGAACTAAGACATGAACCAGGTCCCCCTAGTCCTGACCCTGCCTTTTCCCTTACAGCTTTTCCCAACAATCTGAAAGCTGCAGAATCTCGCTTCCCAGAATGGTCTGAATCAGGACAATGAGGATCCAGTTGAGTTTGTTCCAAATGTGGCCCAGGGAATGTCGCTGTTAGAGATCACCCCCTCCCTTTGGGCTCTCCTGTCCAAACCCCTGACCCTCAGCAGTAGGATTCTGATTGCCAGCTCAGGCTGTGGACATTTGGAAGGAAAAGAGTCCTTTCCTGTGGAGGGTGAGGAGGGACATTGTCCTAGAGAAGGACGGCATGGAAGCTGGGGAGAAAGACTGCAAAGAAAGCCATCCCAGATGGCAGAACCTTCTACCAATCAGTCAACACAACTGCCACCAGATGGGTGTGTGTGGCGGTGGGGGG
Source organism: Herpailurus yagouaroundi (assembly GCF_014898765.1). Classification (NCBI taxonomy): domain Eukaryota; kingdom Metazoa; phylum Chordata; class Mammalia; order Carnivora; family Felidae; genus Herpailurus; species Herpailurus yagouaroundi. The sequence goes on along the minus strand of NW_024412447.1, from coordinate 14,420,026 downwards.
GGGTGGGGGGGGGTGGGGTAGCACCAGGCAGGAAGCAGTGGGGGAAAGGTGCAGAGAGGCAGGACAGAGAGAGAAAGAGGCTCTCTGCTTGTCACTCCTATTATCCACGAGGCTCACAAGTCTTGGACGGGGGCTGTCCCCAAATATCACTCCATCCCTGTGAGCCTGCTTGTTATTCAACCATTAGGGAGGAGTTGAGTGGGGACTTTGCAGTTTCCAGGAGTCTCCTAAGAGGATGCAAATATTTCTCAGCAGGAATTCGATGCCAGAGGTTCCCGACTCTGCTGCACTTTCTAATTATCTGGGGAACTTTGAAAAAATACTGATGCAGAGCTCTACCGCAGACCAATTACATCAGGATGGGGAGGGTGAGGAGGAGCGCCCAGACCATAATATTTTAAAGCTCCCCAGGCAGTTGTAATCTGAACCAGGGAAGGCTGAGAATCTGGACAATTTGGCTACTTGAAAGTCAGCAGAAAGGAACTTTAGAAACCAGGGGAGCCTTTTTGGCAAATGGGGAAACTGAGGCCCAGGGACCCCGTGTCAGAGACGAAGATGGGAGGGGGCACGCGAGGTCACTCTGTTCCCTCCTCCATCAAGGTTGTCTCTCGAAGCTCTGAGAACATAGTATTGAGGGCAGGGCAGGGCAGGGCAGGGCACTGGGTGGACTGAGAGGCAGGCAGTGAGGTTCCTGGGGGGACAGGGTATCACAACGCCAGTTGGCACCAAGGAAAATACCAGATTTGCTGTTTTGTCCACATGGTCATGGCGAGCACTGGATATGTGGCACAGGCTTCTTCTCTCTCTCCCTTGCTTCCTTTTTTCTACCTTCCCTTTCCGCCTAGATGGCCTTTACCGAGCAAAGCTTGTCCTCATAGATTTGTCCCCAGGCCCCTGGCAAATCCTATCCTGGAGCGAGGACTCCACAGATGAGGTGTGGAGAGCGGAGAGACAGAGGGACCTGCCGGTGGTGACCCAGCAGGCCCTTCTCGGGGCTGGTGGAGTTCCAGGCTCCTGCCCCAGGGGGTCCTCTGCCAGCACCCCCTCTTTGGCTTCCCGCCTGGGAGTCAAGGAGGACGCTGGGCTGGTGGGGCTGCTCCTCCTTGCGCGACCCTGGCTTTCCCGGTCAGCCACACCAGGGCGGCCTCGGGCCGGAAGCGGTCCTCCTACTGGCACTGGCTTCTGTCCACACCAACAACCTGGACACATCGGCACCC
>NW_024412447.1:14405892-14418709 GCF_014898765.1 Herpailurus yagouaroundi | reverse complement strand
TCTCCCTACCACCCTGCGGGTCGCGGGCCCCCAGTTTTCCTAGGGTCACCCCTAAAGGTTAAAACCCACGGTGGGCAGAAAGGCGGATGGCCAGACCCTCGCCTGGAGCCTCTGGGACCAACCAGAATCCATAATCAGTCCACGGGGTGTGGCACGGAGGGCGGCACGGAGGAGGCGTCCAGGTGCCAGGGACCAGAGAAGTGGCTGAGCTGGGTTGGCTGAAGCGGCCCAGAGGGCGAGGGATGATGGGGGGGGGGAGGGCAGGGCAAGGCCGTGGGCGTAGGGTCCCTCTGGCAGAGCTCAGGGAGCGGGGCGCTCTCGGCGGCTGGTCTCGGGTCCTCCGGTGACGGCCGCGGGGCGCCCTCTAGCGGCGATCGGTGCTCTCTGCCGCTGCCGCCGCCGCTGCCGCCGCCGCCGCCCGCCGCCCCGCAGGACTCTCCAGGGCCCTCTGCCCGCTGGGCAGGGTGACCCTGAACCCTGAGCGTGTGGGGGCGGGGTGGGCATCCAGCTCAGCGTCGTCCCCCCCCCACCCCGAGTCCTAGCCCATCCTGTCCTGCTGTTGTTGCTCCTGCGGCTGTCGGGCTGCACCCGCTTGGACTGAGCTGTGAAAGGTTTTGTTTTTATGCTGAGTACTTAGCATTTTCCCTTTAAAAAATGACCACAATTCCGGGTAGAGGGAGATCCTCTGGGGCGGCAGGTAGGACACCAGGGAGCTGCTGCTCTAACAATTTTGTAGCTCCCCCCCCCCAAAAAAAAGGTGACATTTGTGGGACGCCTGGGTGGCTCGGCCGGTTGGACACGGGACTCTTGATTTGTGCTCAGGTCATGATGTCACAGTTGGGGAGTTCGAGCCCCGCGTCGGATTCTGCGCTGACAGCTGGAGCCTGCTTTGGATTCTGGGTCTCCTCTCTCTCTGTGACTCCCCCACTCTCACTGTGTGTGTGTGTGTGTGTGTGTGTGTGTCAAAAATAAATAAACATTTTTAAAGTTAAAAAAAAACCTCTCTCCCTTTGCCCCTCTACCCCACCTGTGCGCTCTCTCTCTCTTTCTCGAATAAAAAAAATTTTTTTTTGTCTATTTAACAGAAAGGAAGGAAGAAAGAAAGAAAGAAAAGGAAGGGGGAGAGAGAGAAAGAAAAGAAAAAAGAAACACGAAGAAAGGTGACATGTGACTGTCTCTGTTGCTGCCAGCAGAGCAGAGTGGGACCCTGTGCCTCATACGGGCTGGTGCCAAGACCAGGACCCCTGCCCTCTGCCTTCCCGCACGGAGCCTGGCACCAGGCTGGGCGCGCCCTTGAATCCTGGTTTGTGCCCCCGGACCTGCAAGCCTGTCCCCCGCATGTTGACTTAAATGCTGAAGCTGTTGGTTCTGTGCGTTTCCTGAGCTTGCAGACGGAAGTCGAATGAACATATGAACAATCCTCTCCCCTAGCCCGGCTGCAGGCTGGGGGTCTCAGCACCCCAGCCCCGCACACGGTCGCCCAGGGGCATTTCCAACAGCCGCTCTCCTTGGCTGGGTTTTTCCACCAGCAACAACCCTGGTCAGCGCTGCTCGTTTCACTCAGTCGCTTTTTCACACAGTTTCCCTGTCTTGAATTGTACCCCTTTGGCGGTAGGACACCTCATTTCTTGTCTTATCCTCTGTGACTTTGTCATAGTTCTTTTTTAAATTTTAAAAATGTTTTGTTTCTTTTGAGAGACAAAGAAAGCACGAGCAGGGTGGAGGCAGAGAGAGAGAGAGTGAGAGAGAGAGAGAATCCCAAACAGGCTCTGTGCCCTCAGCAGACTCGGGGCTCGAACCTACGAACTGTGAGATCACGACCGGAGCGGAAATCAGGACTTGGACGTTTAACCCAACGGAGCCACCCAAGTGCCCTAACGTTTGTCATATGTCAATCTCCGTCTCCCAGTGCATCGGATGTTGACAGTAACTCTTGCCTGGCCTGCTTAGCTGGTTAACTCAGCAGCAGCACCCCCCCCCCCCCCTCAAGACCCTGCACATTTCAAAGGCCTTCAGGACTAGCTTTTCCAGACCCCTGGGGAGCCTCCCCTTGGAATATCCTGGCTGATAAGGGGGTCATTGTGTGCGTAAGCTAAGTGATTTATGATGAATGTTTGCTTTTGTTTGCCTGGGGTCTATCCTTTTGACCTCTGGGGGTGGGGTGAGGGGCTGGGTACTGAGTACCTAAGGTCAGTGAGCTGCTTCGGGCCTACATGACCCCCAGGAAGAGCCCTGGGCCAATTTCTTGTGAGCCTCCCTGGCTGGCGAGACCTCGTACAGGTCCCACATCAACACGGGGAGGATTCGGTGCTGTCTGCGTGACCACTGGGCGTGCACAACCGGAAGCTTCCACCTGGTCTCTCCCGGACTCTTGCCTTTCTCAGTTGCTGATTTTCAGCTGGACCTTTCCACTGAAATAAACCATAATTTGGGGGATGACCGCTTTTCTGGCCCCTGGGAGTCTGTCTTACGAATCATGGGACACAGGGTGACACGGGGACCCTCGACACCCTGCCTTCCACGGGCAACGATGTTGATGATCGTACTTATTCCTCATTGTGCTCGATCGTTTACGAACGATCTCTTCCTCTCTGAAGAGAGAAGAGCTGCCGTGAGGTCCCCGAGTAAGTCTGGGGCAGGTCGTGAGGAAAGCATTGAAGACAGTTGACCTCCAACAAGCCCCAAGTGGAGGCATAAGGACTCCAGTCCTTACAGTGGCCAGAGATGAAGGCTCTGTGTGTCCAGAACGTACCCTTTTTACGCCACCCAAGGCGTCAGACCCAGTGCTGGTTTGGAGACCCAGGCTCAGATCACCGAATGGAGTTTGATTGCCAAAGGGGCCGGGTTGGAGCCTGGAAGGAAATGCCTGCTCCTACCCCCACTCCTCACCCCCCGGTGGCCCCCCCCCCCCCCCCCGGCTCAGGCTAGCACAGCCATGGCAATCCCAAGCTCCTACCAGCCAGCGCTGGGTTCTTTGCATGGGAATCACTGGAGAATTTGATAAAATCGGAGCTTCTCAGGCCTCTCACCAAGGGGTTCAACCAGTAGGGTGGGGGTGGGGCCCAGGAATCTGAATTTTTTAAAAATATTGATTTATATTTGAGAGAGACAGAGTACAAGCGGGGGAGGGACAGGGAGAGAGGGAGACACAGAATCCGAAGCGGGCTCCAGGCACCGAGCTGTCAGCGCAGAGCCCGATGCGGGGCTCGAACTCATGAACTGTGAGATCATGACCTGAGTAGAAGTCGGACGCTTAACCGACTGAGCCATCCAGGCGTGCCGCAGGAATCTGAATTTTTAATCGCTCCCCAGATGTCACAGGGGGAACTGCTGATGACTCTGTATCACAAAGCTGGAGGCACAAGCCCTCTCCGTCTGAAGTTTGTTTTTTTTAATTGTTTAAAATGCCCGGTTTTTCAAAAAAATATGTTCACTTGATTATAGTTGATGCACAGCGTAACATTGGTCTCATGTGTACAAAATAGGGATTTGGCAATTCTGTACATTATTCTACACTCACAAGTGTAACGACCATCTGTCGTCATACGACCTAATACCCTTGACTGTACTCCCTACCCTGTACCTTTCATCCCCATGCCTGATACATTCCTTAACTGGAAACCTGTACTCCCCCCTCCCCACCCCCTGCCCCCTCCCCTCTGACATCCACCAGTGTTTTCTCTGTATTTATAGGTGTGATTAATTAGCAAAATACCCTCTAGGTTCATCCATGTTGTTGCAAATGGCAAGGTCTTGTCCCTTTTTATGGCTAAGTAATATTCCGTCATATATATATATGTGTGTATATATATATATATACATATATATATACACACATATATATATACATATATATATGTATATATATATATATATATCTCACATCTTCTTTATCCACTTGTCTATTGTGACACTTGGGTTGCTTCCATATCTTGGCTACTATGACTAATACTTCAGTAAACAGAGGAATGTGTGTATCTGTTCAAATTAGTGTCTTCATTTTCTTGGGGTAAATACCCAATCGTAGACTTATTGGCTCGTGTGGTATTTCTTTTTTTTTTTTTTTTTTAATTTTTTTTTTCAACGTTTTATTTTATTTTTGGGACAGAGAGAGACAGAGCATGAACGGGGGAGGGGCAGAGAGAGAGGGAGGCACAGAATCGGAAACAGGCTCCAGGCTCCGAGCCATCAGCCCAGAGCCCGACGCGGGGCTCGAACTCACGGACCGCGAGATCGTGACCTGGCTGAAGCCGGACGCTTAACCGACTGCGCCACCCAGGCGCCCCTCGTGTGGTATTTCTATTTTGGATTTTTTGAGGAACCTCCGTACTGTTTCCCACAATGGCTGCACCGGTTTGCCTTCCCACCACCAGTGCACAAGGGATCCTTTTCGTCCACATCCTCGTCAACACTTGTTATGGCTTATCTTTTTGACTTCAGCCATTCTGACATGTGTGAGGTGACATCTCACCGTGGTTTTGGTTTGCGTTTCCCTGATGGTGAGTGATGTGTAGCATCCTTTCGTGTGTGTCTGTTGGCCATCTGGATGTCTTCCTTTCCACCCAGGTTTTTGAAATAATTCAGCTTTATGCCTAAACCAGATATTGAAAATCCTTGGTCTTTTAAAACCTGTCAACAACCCAGTTTAGCCCCATTAAACTGAACCGTTCCAGAACAAGTGTGCTCTCGCCACCGTGTGGCGCTTGTTGGAAGGACGAGGCATCAACACGGAGCATGCTGTGTTCTGCTGCAAACTCCAGGTTCATGCTGCCAAGATCAAACCCAGAGAGGCAGTAATTTATGAAAAGGCTGCATATGGGTTCACAAAACTGAGCGGTGGCCCGTGGGGAAAAATACAAAGAAGAGAAAGAAGGAGGAGAGAAGAAGGAGGGAAGAAAAGAAGGAAGGAAGGAAGGCAGGAAGGCAGGGAAGGAGGGAGGGAGGGAGAATGGAAGGAAGAAAGGAAGGAAGGAGGGAAGGGAAGGAGGAAGGGTGGAAGGGAGGTAAGAAGGAAGGGGGAGGGAGGGAGGGAGGGAGGAAGGAAGGAAGGAAGGAAGGAAGGAAAGCCGGAGGGAGGGAGGAGGGAGGGAGGGAGAGACGGAGGGAGGGAGGGAGGGGAAACAGGAGAAGGCAATTAACAAAGCCAGTAGGGACGGGCTTTGTCACAAACACTAAAGGGAGAAGAAGTTTGTCTTGCTTTCCGTAAAACTTGCAGGACAAGTTGCCCTAGATGATCATGGGGCTATTGACAATTACTGAACAGTTGAAGATGGTGATTTGGGAAAACGATCCTTTCCAAGACAGAGTCTTCAATGCCATGGAATTTGATTTTTTTTTAATGTTTTTATTTATTTTTGAGACAGAGAGAGGCAAAGCATGAATGGGGGAGGGCCAGAGAGAGAGGGAGACACAGAATCCGAAGCAGGCTCCAGGCTCTGAGCTGTCAGCACAGAGCCCTACGTGGGGCTCGAACTCACGGACCGCGAGATCATGACCTGAGCCGAAGTCGGCCGCTTAACCGACTGAGCCACCCGGGCGCCCTGATTTGTTTTGAGAAGAGACTCCCTATAGAATTTTCATCGGCTGTGTCTTAAAATATGTCATTAATGCTGTTTTTAACCCCCCTCCTCCCATCTTCAGTTTCCCATCACACCTTGATCTTGCCGGTTATGATCGGCAACAGCATTTTCAGGTACAGAAACTGTTTCCAGGATGGGAGATCATCTGCCTGTCTGGGCCTCGGCACCACGATTGGTCCCGCTCCATTCCTGAGGCTCTCAGTCCTTGTTTCTGCACCGATGGTGGTAGGGGTGGGGGGGGGTGGGGAAGGTAAGTGTCTCATTCAGAGCTTCATTTCCTCCCCTGAAAACCAATGAGATTGGCCAAGACATTCCCGAAAGTTGGCCACACTCACTGGCTGCTGGACCAGTGCTTTGTCTTTCTTACCTATAAGATCAGGGTCGTGATATCGTTCTGCGTGCCACAAAGAGATGCTGGGGCACTCCAGTGTGCATGAAGGTATCATGATGAGCTTTTCCAGGGTGATGCGTTAATGTCTGGGGCAAATTACACTGTCAGGACTAGCCAGATAGATGCCTTAAAATAGCGGTTCTGTTTTGGTAATTTGATGTTTTGAGAATGTGATGGAAGCTTTGACTGCTTTCCTCCCCCCACATGGATGTACGTGCAAAATCTTGTTTAACAAGGGCTCACGTGTTCTTAGATGATAAAGCAATGTAATTTTATTCCCAATAATTCCTGATGTTTGGTTGTGCCACGAGGTCTCTCCTTCGCCTATCAGACGAGAATGTTCATTGTTTCGAAGAGAAGGTGGCTGTGGCCTGGGACAAAAGGTCCTTGTGTAGTTCTGTGTTTCAAATTCCACTTTTCCCAGTCAATAGGAAGCCCGCAGTTGTAGGCTTTGCTGACAGAGGAAAGGATTTCTAGCATCCAATAGTCTCCCTTTATGGAGCAAGAGCCAAGCTGGGTGGTTTGGATGTAGGCTTTCGTGCGACTTTTGGTGCCGGAAGGTGATTTTTGGTGCCCACAGGAAGGAGGGCAATCCCCTTTCCCCTTTCAGTTACGGAGGTGTGCAGAAGAGATTTGGAGAAGAGAGGAAAGATGGAAAGAAAGCCAAAGAAGACAGAGCTTTGGAATTTAGTGGAAAAACTGACTACCTATAGGCTGCCCTGTGCCAACATGTGGTGGTCAGAGTACTGTAGAAATGGTGTCCAGCCCAGTGAGACCGATGAGGTTTCCAGTTTCCTATGGCCTGGGCAGAGCCCATAGGGAGTCTAGAAATTTCTGCAGGCACCACTGTAGGGACCTGGAATCAGTGAGGGGACCAATGGTACAGAGGAAGCCTGGGGACAGGATAAAGTGGCCACAGAATATGGCATCTTGTGCCCAGAAGGCACCTCTGGTTATTGTAGGTAGATGCCAAAGTAAATCAGTTATTTGCTGAGCCCATCCCTGGGACACAAAATGAAGAACATCCCAGTAGAGGTCAGCAGAGGCCCCACGGACTGCATGGAGACCAGAGATACCTACCCCACCCCCACCACCCCACTTGCACCCCACATGGGCCATATATATGAGGCACATGATATATGAGGATATGTACGTTTGAAGCGATGAGAGATACATCACACTAACAAGCGTCTTGTGCAGAAAAGAAAACCAGCAACAAAAGGAAAAGGCAAGCTCCGGAATGGGAGGTAATATTTGCAAGTACTCTTAGGGGTTAATGCTCAAAATACGTAAAGAGCTCCTACAATTCAATAGCAAAAAGCAAACAAACTGATTTAAAAATGGGCGGAGGAACTTACAGACATTTCTCCAAAGAGGACATACAAACGGCCAACAGGTACATGGAAAGGTGCTCAACATCGCTCATCATCAGGGGAATGCAAATCAAAACCACAATGAGATGTCACCCCACCCCGGTCAGGGTGGCTGTTATCAAAAAGACAAGAGAAAACAAGCGTTGGTGAAGATGTGGAGAAAAGGGAATCCCGGTGCACTGTGGGTGAGAGTGCAAGGCCACTTTGGAAAGCAGCATGGAGGGTCCCCCCAAAATTAAAAATAGAGCTTACCCTGTGATCCAACCATTTCAATGCTGGGTATTTATCTAAGGAAAACAAAACCACTCTCTTGAAATGATGTCTGCACCCCCATTTTACTGCGGCCAAGACACGGAGACAACCCGAGTATCCGTCCACGGATGAATGGATAAGTAAGATGGGGTATATAGGCACAGTGGAATATTATTCATCCCTAACAAAAAAGGAAACCCTGCCCTTTGCCACAACATGGATGGACCCTGAGAGCATTATGTTAAGTGAGATAAATCATACAGAGGAATACAAATACCATACGATTTCACTTCTGTGTGGAATCCAAAACACCGAACTCATGGCTGAGGGTGGTCAAAAGGTACAAATTTCTAGTTATAAGATCAATTGAGTCCTGGAGATCCAATGCACAGCATGGCGGCAATAGTTAACAATACCATATTGTGGGGCGCCTGGGTGGCTCAGTCGGGTGAGCGTCTTGACTCCTGATTTCGGCTCAGGTCGTGATCCCAGCATCATGGGATTGAGCCCCACGTCGGGCTCCACGCTGAGCGTGGAGTCTGCTTAAGATTCTTTCTCTCCCTCCCTCTGCCCCTCCCGCGTGCACACGTGCACTCTCTCTCAAATGAAAAACAACCACCACCACCACCACCACCACCACAATATTGCATTGTACATTTGGAAGTTGCTAAGGTAATAGATCGTAAAAGTCCTTATCACGCACACGAAAATGTGTAACTAACTGTATGTGGTGATGGGAATCCCGTCCCACTTATTGGGGGAATCAATTTGCAACACCTACAGATATCAGATCGTTATGTGGTATATGTTGGACTAATACAAAGTCAATTACAGCTCAGTAAAAAGAAAAAAGAGAGAGGAAGGCTGAACTTTGAAATACCCACTTACCTAGAGGGATTGCTTTTGAATGGCTGGAAATGCACGCTTAAGTTTATCGCCAACTGCCCACCCGTCGCTTACTTGGCAGTAATGGATGAGACCCTACATGTCAAGTTGATTCCATTTTCATAAAATTGCAGCTCATTTATGGACCCCAGGAGACACATACAAACTACCGGAAGCCTCTAAGTCGCCAGGACATCCTGTCTTGAAAAGAAGATTTGAGGAGAATGTGCAGAGATAAACAGTTTTCCTGACACAAACGTCCTCCCGGCCAAAGTCACCCACACGGCGACACACTCGTAATTTCACTTCTAAAATTTGAAATGAAGGAAGCTCGCGTCTTACGTGCACCGGAGTCACCACTGACCAGGACTGTGTCTCTCTCTGCTCTGTTTAAAAAAATTTTTTTCAACGTTTATTTATTTTGAGAGACAGACCCAGAGTGTGTGTGTGTGGTGGGGGGAGGTGGGGCAGAGAGAGAGGGAGACACAGAATCCAAAACAGGCTCCAGGCTCCAAGCTGTCAGTACAGAGCCCGACGTGGGGCTCAAACTCACGGACCGCGAGATCATGACCTGAGCCGAAGTCGGACGCTCAACTGACTGAGTCACCCAGGCGCCCCTCTCTCTGCTCTGTTTATAAAGGGAGTTGAGAGCCCTTCTTCTAGCTTCTAAGGGGACACTGTACCACAAGTTGACCACCGAGGTAAAGAAACGCTCTGGAATCTTTGAAGAAATTAAAGATGGTTCTTCCTACAACTGCCAACAACCTAAGTTTTCAGAACTGGTCCTTGTGGTTTGAGACTGGGGACCATGAAACCTGAAGCTGTAGACAGTGGGTGATTGAAATTTTTTCAATGAGCTGGGGAGCGGCACCAAAGTACAGGTGTCCCAGGAAGAGGGGTCTGTGTGCCCAAGCTCCTGTTTCAGGATCACAGCCTCTTTGGTGTGGGAATGAAATCAAGATGGCGGCCTGACATCTGACTACACCCCTTCTACCCAGCATCCCATGAGCAACAGAGAAGACAGCTTTCAAAGGAAAAATAAATCAGTGAGGGCCTAGTCAATGGCACCTTCTCCCAGAGCATCCCAGAAGCTCTCTGTTCCACACTTCCGGACCCAGGGTGGCAGGGCTGCTCTGCTGAACAGTGGCCTGAATTAGGGCAGTGGGTTGGGCAAGAGGACCCTGGGAGCCCCGGGGCAGACACTGCCTACCCTGATGGATGGGGCGGGAGAGGTTCTGCTGGTCCTAAGGCCTCCTGGGGCTGACGTTAGGCCCTGCAGAAGGGGCCTCAGGAGAGCTAAGTTAAGAATGTCAAAGAAAAAATGGCATCAGACAAGAGGAGCAGGCAAGGAAGACTTTAGTCAAGACGACGACAATAGGGGAGAAAGATTGACCGCAACTCTGCTGAAGCAAAAGGCAGCAGAGTTTTTGTGCAATGAGGTGAGCTGGGAGGGAACCCTGGAGGAGGCCGGGGAGGAGGCCAAACGATAGGATGTGTCCAGTACATTGAGTTACTCCCAAGCTTGCAGATGGTTTTCTCTGTGATTCGGCCATCTGCGCTTGCTAATGGGCATCCATCTAAGTTGGGTTCTTACCCCCACCCCCAGAAGTTGTGGGATAAGGTTGCTGTCTTCCTCCATGACTAGAGTTCAAAGGGACGGCTCCCAGGTCCGTGAGAAAGACATTCCTGTGTTGCAGAATTGGCAAGAGGCGGGAGGCGATTTATACATATTTCCAAAGGGCGGAGAAAGAATTTTCATTGGCAAGTTTTCTAAAGTAAATGCTCTTAGGAAAGGGGGGCCGGGGGCCTAGAGTCAGGAAGAGACTGTCTAAAATTTCGATGAACCGAGGGGGCTTGGTCGGCCGATGAAGCTAGAGGTTCTGCTCCGAACTGAAGATCATCTCAGCTGTGGCACTTCTTCTCTTGCTCACTAGATGGCGCCGGTGCAGTGTTTCTTTCTGAAACCTCTGGGAAGGAGGCTCAGACACAGGCAGGGCCCAGGAGGCCAGAAGTTTCCAGAGGTCTTCATTCAGTGGTCTGCTCCCTATTGTCCTCTCTATGGTGTCCATGGTGGCTCGAATTCCATATTTAACCTTAGAGCTTGTCTCGAGCACATTTGTCTGTCCTATTGGCCACTTTACGAGGGTCAAGGGGTTTCCTGGCCATGCCCACCTGTGACATGTGGGCACAGTAACTGGCCTCTCTGTACAGGTGCCCTGATAGGCAGAATTAACCAGCTCTAGATTCCTAGTGACCTTGGGTCTGTTGTAGACACAAGGGTTGGTCCTTGCTTTGTGGCCTAGATACTGTTGTATTCAAAGGATCTGATCACAGATGTAGGCATTGTTTGCACAGCTGGATAACCCACCCCTCCCCCATATTTTCTGGAAGGTTAGCTACAGCTGTACTTTGAGGGGAAATTATGGCAGGTCATTCACTGAAGTGTTCGAAGCCAACTGCTTTTTTTTTTTTTTTTTTTAATGTTTATTTATTTATTTTGAGAGGGAGAGCGTGAGCGCAAGCAGGGGAGGGGCAGAGGGAGAGGGAAGAAGGGAATCCCAACAGGGAGCTCAGTCTCGTGACCACGAGATCATGACCTAAGCCAAAATCAAGAATTGGGTGCTTGACCAACTGAGCCACACAGGTGCCCCCGAAGCCAACTGCTTTTATCCTTTGTAAAATCCCGAACTCACAGAGGAGCCCTCACTAGCCATCCTGCAGGAAGAATCTAGAAAGAGAAGTATGTCAGAGGGCACAGAGAAGGAAAGAGATTCTTGTTCCCAGACTTGGAGAATGTTGAATATTGGGAACCCTCTTCCTGCCCCATAGATACATCCCCCGTAACTTCAGCTGATGAGCACACGCATGGAAGTTTCCAAAAGACTCCATCAGAGAGCCCTTTACCCCTCACAAAGCATCTAAAGAGGGGCTTCAGGGCCTGGCCTGGGGTCCGAGGCTGGATCCAGTTAGCTGTGATTCTTCTTCAAACAGGAAAGGACTCTAGAGCAGCTCCATGCCCCTGGACCACAATCCCTTCCCCCAGAGACATGCCTGCCAGGGAACGAGGTAGCTGTTTGTCTTAGCTCGTTGCCCTCACACACAGACACTGTGACAAACCTTCAAGTGCAGCCAGTTTATCTGGGACGAGCAGGACCCCAGAAGGGACAGGAAGGCAGGCCGATAAAGCCAGCCACCGCCTGGATGACCTGAGCTTAATTCTGTGGGGGAGATTCGGGGAATTGGCATGGACGACTTCCCCGAATTCTGATGGCTCAGACTTTTCCCATTTGAGCAGGAAGAAGCTGGATATTTATATACGACTCCCGCCAGGCGTTGCTTGGTGGCCGTGGCAAAATGGAAGTTGGAACCAGGAAAGCTGGGAGCAAAGAGTAATGGAGAGCTGCTTTCTAGAACCATTCTTGCTGACAGCCTCTGGCAGGGGCTTCCCAGGGCAGGCTGAGAGGCAGGCTCCCAGATTCCCTGCTGACCTGCTCACGACCGCCCCACCCCGCCCCCGCCGGCCCCAGGACCCTGGTATGGGAGCTGGCTGTGATGACCCAGGAAGTCAGCACTGTTCTGGGATTTTGTGGGGCTGTCTGGGCTGCTTATGGGGCTTGGGGTGGACAGATCAGATGAAATAAAGCCCCTTGCATGGGTGTCAACATGGGAGATGTTTTGGCCACTCTTCTTTTACCAAAGTGTATTATTGTCATCACTATTATCAGTGGCTGGGGCAACATCCATGGAATTGCCTTTAACTCACGTAGGGATTGGCTCCAAGAAAACTTGTCTGGCGTCCAGAGGTGCCTCAGCAAGTAAGACCTGGACAAGAACTCTCTATATCTGCAGTTTCTAAACCTCAGGACCCACGGACGCCTGAGGGCTCCATGTATAGAACTCAGGGAGTCCGTGAACTTGGGTGGGAAAATCATCGAGCCCTTCGTGTCTTTCACCTCCCAGTGACATTTAGCATTTCCTTCCATTATGAAAGTCCATCCACAGTAGATGGAATGTGACCAGTAGAAATCACAGTTTCATGTCGGGTTAGTTGTTGCAGAAACCTTGTGATGTATGTACTCCTACAACTTTGACATTACAGTGATCGGGCTCTTCATATATTTTATTTAATGTATTAACAAAAAGGTACGTATATTTCTGTACCATAAAATTTGTGTGTTTCTGGAGAACCGGGTTTCTCTGTAACGCTACGTACTTTATCTCACACATTTCTAAGATGTTATTCTTTTTTTTTTTTTAATTTTTTTTTTCAACGTTTATTTTTATTTTTGGGACAGAGAGAGACAGAGCATGAACGGGGGAGGGGCAGAGAGAGAGGG
>NW_024412447.1:14399565-14405792 GCF_014898765.1 Herpailurus yagouaroundi | reverse complement strand
GCTCGAACTCACGGACCGCGAGATGGTGACCTGGCTGAAGTCGGACGCTTAACCGACTGCGCCCCCCAGGCGCCCCTCTAAGATGTTATTCTAAGAAGGGGTCTATAGGCTTCCACCGACCGCCAAGAGGCTCCCCTGCATGGAAAACGCTAAAAATGATTGGCGGGCCTTCAAATGCCAGGAGGTAGCAGGTCAACCCGGGGCTGGGACCGCCTGTCAGACCAGAGCGCCCTGGGAAGTTACCAGCGAGTTCTGGGCTCCTCCTCCTCGCCATCTCCTGAAAAGTCACTCAAGTGTCACAACCCCCTTCGTGTTCTCTGAACTCATTTTAGAGAAAGGAGCAACAGAAATCAATGCCGGGCGCCGGCAGGGGGTGTGGCAGCATCGCTCTGGGCCGCCGACGGGACACAGGTCGTCCGCGGGGCCCAGGCAGCCTCTGTTCACACATCCAGCCACCGACATGCCCGGCCGCCCAGCTGCACACCGTGCCGCCGTCCTCGGCAACCATGGCAACCATTCCACACACCGGGGCCAGACCCAGCCGTCAGATCCCCCAATTTACTGTCCTCTTAACAGGTAGCAGGGGGAGTGGCTTCCACGCCATTGAGGAATGTAAACCCAGATTTCCAGCAGGGGGCGCTGGGCCTGCCGGTGAGAGAAGCCCCCGGACAGTTCTTCCAGGGCGGGGTGGGCGGGGTGGGCGGGGCCGGGGAGAAGGTTTGGCAAAAGACCCAGGACCACCAGCCCGCTCCCTTCTGCTAGTTCCTTTCTTGCCGGTCTCCCACACTTTCTACTTACCTTGCTCCTTCTTTCTTTTCCTTTCGTTTTTTCTATCTCTTCGGCTTTCTCTGAATGTCTCATCTGCATTTCCAATGCTGTTTCTTCCTCCCTTTCCTTGTGAACTTGTTTCTTTCTCTCTTTATATATGCCTCTACTGTCACTCCCTGTCCCTTCCTGCCTCTCTTTCCTTCCTTCTCCCTCTCTTTCTTACACACACACACACACACACACACACACACATACACTGAGGCTGTGATCAGCTATTTGGGGCTGGGGACCAGACTGCAGCTCCTGAAAGCAGGGCCCCTGCACAGGGATTGAAGTGGGTGGACAGCCTCTTTTTTAGGCTCTCATGCAATGGATTACTACCCCATCCATGCAAGGTCACTACCAGACACAATGCACCTGCAGCCCAGACATCCGGGCTCACTGCTGGACACGATGTCCCTGCAGCCTGGAAGGTGGTGCGGTGAGACAAACACAGGTGCTGGTCCCACACATGGTTCTCCATCTACCACCGAGGACCCTGACCAAGCTACCTAACTTCTCTGGGTCTCGGTTTCCTCACGTAGCTAGGCCTCACCAAATCAGGGTAAATACCGGATTCAAGCAGGGTTCTTGTGGGGCCTTCGTGTGTGTGATAGGCAGCTTTTGAATGGCTCCTTGTGACTGCTGCCTCTTGACATCCAGGCCCTTGTGTATCTTCTGCCTGAGGGTGGGCCGGATTTAGTGACCTGCTTCTAGAAAATGGCAAATGGCAGAAGTGATGGGATTTCACTTCTGAGGTTAGGATACACAAGATCTTGATTTCAGTCTCACTAGCTCTTTTTCTCTCTGGCGTTCTCGCTTGCTCTGATGAAGCTGCCGTGTCATGAGGGCCCCACGGCAAAGAACCGAGGCCTCTGGCCTCTGGCCAGCCACCCACAAAGAACTCCAACCCTCGGTCCACCCGAATCATCCGAACAACCATAGATCTTGGAAGGAGATCTTCTCCTAGCACGGCTTTGAAATGACTCCAGCTCCATGCAGAGGACCCAGAGAAGCTGCCTTCAGAAGCCGACCCATAGAAACTGTGAGGGTGCAAATGTTGTTCTAAGTCTCTAAGCTTTGGAATCATTTGTTATGCAGCAGTAGATAGCCAACACAATGTATAAAAGCTTGTATTAGCTTTTATATGTATGAGCTTGTATTAGCTAGGGTAGCCTACGGTGCAGTAACAAATAGACCCAAACATATAATGGCTCAACAAAACAACCCTGGTTTGGTATTCGGGCCAATGAGAGGGTCTCTTTCATGCAGTCGTTCAGGGGCTGAGCATCCTTCCACCTTATGGCTCCACTGTCCTTTGAGATCCCACTGGTGTCTGCATCCGGCCCAGAAGGGGAAAGGGAGCGTGGGGAGGCAAACACACATCAGTGAAAGGTCAGCCCCAAAGAGACGCCCATCACATCCACTACGGTGTCTTGGGGGGGAAATGTAGACACCTGATGTCACCAATTCATCCATTTTCAAAAGAGACTAAATGGGCACCTGGATGGCTCAGTCGGTGGAGCGTCCGACTCTTGATTTTGGCTCAGGTCATGATCTCACAGTTGTGAGACCGAGTCCGGAGTCAGGGTCTGTGCTGAACGTGGAGCCTGCTTAAGATTGTCTCTCTTCCTCTCTCTCTGCCCCTCCTCCACTCACTCTTGTGCTCTCTCTCTCTCTCTTTTCAGAGAGAGCGTGAGAGTGAGAGGCTAGGGACTATCATTTTGGAGGGAATGGATGTAGGCAGTATATGCCTAGCCTAAATCCTCGAGGCATATATATATATATATATATATATATTACATACATACATAGATATGTATATATCTGTACCTTCAGGCTTGAGCCATTGCAGCAGACATTTTAGGCCACCCTGAATCAAGTTTGCTGAATCAGAAGAGATTTTTGTCTCTGAATCAGTAAGATGTGGTTCAATGCCACATTATCGAGAATCCCAAATAACGGTCGCATGAGCGAAAGGTTTACGTTTCGCTTTATTTGTGTCCCGTGAAAGAAATTCCGAAGTAGCAACCCAGAGTTAGTACCATTGCTTCATCAGGGACCCAGGGTATCTTTATTTTCTACTGCACTGTTCTCAAAGTCACCTTATACTTACAACATGGTTGCTGCAGCTGTAGCCATCATATCATGGCAGCAAAAGAACGAGAGGTCAAGGGCCAAAGGATAGATCCCCAAGCCGAATGGGCCTCTGTCCACAGAGGAAATACTTCTACTTACCCCCATCCATGAGGGGGGCTGGGAAATGGGGTTTCCTAGCTGGGCGCCTTGCTGCACACAGCAATGCCAAGGTTCTGTGCCAAAAAGGGGGGGGGGTTGGAGCTGGCAATTTCTGATCTATCTTCTTTCTCCTCAAGGGAGCAGAAAGATGGAATCCTGCAACTCCAAATCCCAATTGGCTTTTCCATAATAGCCATTAATGGTATCGACTAAGCTGTCTTTATCATTGCACTTTTATGGTTCTGAAAAATGCCCCCAGGCCATGCCTCCTTTGTTATGGGTAATCATGGCTGAGTGTAAGAGGATGGCAGGGCTGTCTCCTGGACAGATGCACAGCCAATTCCCAGACCGTGGCATTCAGCGATGATTGGAGAGACAATGCCCATGGACACCGTCTTTTTCTCAGTAGTAGTAGTTGTGGTAATGGTAATAGTAGACTTATTTTAGAACAGTTTTAGGGGCACCTGGGTGGCTCCGTCGGTTAAGTGTCCGACTTCGGCTCAGGTCATGATCTCACAGTTTGTGAGTTTGAGCCTCGCGTCGGGGTCTGTGCTGATGGCTCGGAGCCTGGAGCCTGCTTCGGATTCTGTGTCTCCCTCTCTCTCTGCCCCTTCCCCCACTCATGCTCTCTCTCTCTCTCTGTGTCAAAAATAAATAAACATTAAAAAATGAAAAAAAAAACAGTTTTAGATTTACAGAAAAATTGAACAGATAATACAGAGTTCTCACAATATGTCCCCCAACCCACTGTTCCCCCCCCATTATCAACACCTCACATTAGTACGATGCATTTGTTATAATTAACCAATATTAATTAACTTTAATTTTAATTAAAAACATTTTATTGTAATTCCAGTATCGTTAACATACAGTGTCATATTAGTTTCAGGTGTACGATATAGTGATTTGAAACTTCCATACCTCAGCCAGTGCTCATCACGACAGGTAACCCCCATCACTTATTTCCAACATCCCCCCACCAAACTCCCCTCTGGTAACCATCAGTTCGTTCTCTACAGCTAAGAATCTGTTTCTTGGTTTCTCTCTCTCTCTCTCTCTCATTTTTTCTCTTTGCTTGTTTGTTTTGTTTCTTAAATTCCACATAGGAGAGAAGTCATATGGTTTTTGTCTTTCTCTGACTTTTTCCACCCTAGCATTACTGTCCAGGCTCCATCCACATCATTGCAAATGGCAAGATTTCTTTCTTTTTTTGTGATGATGCAACAACATTTTATTTTATTTTTATTTTTATTTTTTAATTTAAATTCAAGTTAGTTAACATACAGTGTAGTTTCAGGAGTAGAACCCAGCGATTTATCTCTTACAATATGGCACCCAGTGCTTATCCCTAAAAGTGCCCTCCTAAATGCCCATCACCCATTTAGCCCATCCCCCTACCGACCTCCCCTCCAACAGCCCTCAGTTTATTCTCTGTATTTAAGAGTCTCTTATGGTTTGCCGCCCTCTCTGTTTTTATCTTAGTTTCCCTTCCCTTTCCCTATATTCATCTGTTGTGTTTCTTAAATTCTACATATGAGTGAAATCGTGTGATATTTATCTTTCTCTGACTGACTTATTTCACTTAGCATGATGCATTGTAGTTCCATCCATGTTGTTGCAAATGGCAAGAGTTCATTCTTTTTGATCGCCGAGTAATACTCCATTATATATATACCACATCTTCTTTATCCATTCATCAGTGGATGGGTATTTGGGCTCTTTCCACAATTTGGCTATTGTTTTTTTTTTTATTTTTTTAACGTTTATTTATTTTTGAGACAGAGAGAGACAGAGCATGAACAGGGGAGGGTCAGAGAGAGGGAGACATAGAATCTGAAACAGGCTCCAGGCTCTGAGCTGTCAGCACAGAGCCTGACGCGGGGCTCGAACTCACGGACCGCGAAATCATGACCTGAGCCGAAGTCGGCCGCTTAACCGACTGAGCCACCCAGGCGCCCCCGACTATTGTTGATAGCGCTGCTATAAACATGGGGGTGCATGTGTCCCTTCGAAACAGCACCCCTGTATCCCTTGGATAAATGCCTAGTAGTGCAATTGCTGGGTCGTAGGGTAATTTTATTTTTAATTTTTTGAGGAAACTCTGTACTGTTTTCCAGAGTGGCTGCACCAGTTTGCATTTCTACCAACAGTGCAAAAGCATTCCCCTTTCTCTGCATCCTTGCCAACATCTGTTGTCTCATGAGTTGTTAATTTTAGCCACCAAAGGACATTATTTCATTCTTTTTTATGGCTGAATAATATTCCAGTGTGTGTGTGTGTGTGTGTGTGTGTGTGTGTGTGTACGTGTGTGTGTATCACATCTTTTTTATCCATTCATCAGTCAGTGGACACTGGGCTGCCTCCATATCTTGGCTATTGTACATAGCTTGTGTTTAATACCTTGATGGTTTTGAGGAGTAATGTGGTCAGGGATTTTGTAGAATGCTTCTCTACTGGAACTTGCCTGATGTTTTTCTACTGATTTGGCTGCAGTTCTGAGTTTTTCTTTTTTTTCTTTTCTTTTCTTTTCTTTTCTTTTCTTTTCTTTTCTTCTCCTTCTCCTTCTCCTTTTCCTGTTTTCTTTGGAGGAAAACAGCAGAGGGAAGTGCCATTTTCATCACATCATATCAGTAGTATGATTTGTGTTGACATTGACCATCACCTGTCTGAAGTAATGCTTGCCAGTTTCCTCCACTGTCAAGTTATTCCCTCCATCACACTGCATTCTTTGGAAGGAAGCCACATGTAAGGAGTAGGGGGTTATGTTCTCCCTTTGTCAGGTGAAGTATCTACATAATCGACTCGGAATTCTATACCTGAAATATGCCTCTTCCTATGGAGAAAATTTACAACCACAAGAGTCTATGGTAGCTTCCTCCCTTCTCAGTGCTAGACCTCAAGTAAACCTGTTGCCTTTGTCTGAAATAAACACTGGGGCATGCGCATTTTTACTTTGCCCACCATTAAATATTAAGCAATGTGTTGTTGTTTTTTTTTTTTTAAAGAAACGATTGTGCTTTATTTTCCTTTTCATGAGTCATCCAGTTAAATAAACTGGGAACTGTCAAGTCCGGTCCACCTCTTCACAAGTGACATGTAACAAGTACAGCTTTCATCCCCCAGCTGTCATGCGCATCTCTGTAAAAAAAAAAAAAAAAAAAAAAAAAAAAAAAAAAAAAAAA
>NW_024412447.1:14363392-14399465 GCF_014898765.1 Herpailurus yagouaroundi | reverse complement strand
AAAAAAAAAAAAAAAAAAAAAAAAAAAAAAAAAAAAAAAAGCTCTCTGACACCCACTTCTGACAGCACAGCTCACATTTTTACCAACAGTGGAGGCTGGGACAGGGAGCCATCAGAAGACTCAGCTGAGGACAGTGGAGTCATATAAGCACAGGACTGGCAGTAACATTAAGGGCCATCTCGTCTGCTTGAACCTCTCTAGGAGCGGAACTCACACCCTTCTGAGACCCCCCCATTCCAGCTTTGGGTGCGTGGCTCTGTTTAGAAAGTGGATTCTTACACTAAACTCAAAGCCATAGCCTGGCTTCCATCTGTTTAGCCTCATTCTGACTCTCTGGGTCACGAAGAAGCAATCCGAACTGTCTCCCGTGGACATTCTCCCGCCCTGACCCTTGGTGGTCCACTGAGCCCTCAAGGCAGTGACCATTTCCGCTGAGTTCAACACGCTTCATTTCTTCCTTAATAAGATGTGACTTCCAGGCTCATTACCTGGAATAGAATTCATTGAGTGGACTCCAAGGTGACAGGATGAGCGCCGGATTCTTCTGGATTTTCCGCTCCGAGATTCCATTGGCTTCTTTTGAAGCTTGCTGACTCCTATGGAGGCAACTGTTAAATAAAGCTCATTTCATCTTATACTAGATGCTTGCTAAGCCGTGTCTCCCCTAGCATACATTAGTACAGCCGGCTTTTCGGACCAAAGTGCAGAAACTTCCATTTATTTCATTACGGGTAATCATGTTACAACCCCATCATGTGTCATAGATACGAAGTTATGGGTAGGGAAGGATGTTCGGAAATGCAACGAATAGTGTTTCAAGGTCTCTCTGGGCGGTGGGATTATTAATGTTATCTTCCTCTTGTTATTACTTACTTGTATCATCTAATTTCTCTCATCAACCATCAGTTAATGTGTGCAGCTTGCTCCTGTTCGAATCAGATTAGTTTCCTAGCCTGCGGAGGAGTCTTTGAGCCGTTTCGGGCAGAACTGGCTACTCGTCCTCTGTGACTCCTCAGAGCACGCGTTTTGTTGGAACTTCAAGCTGATACAGGGGAGTAGAGGTTTGACACAGGAGGCCGGCGCCTCCGGCAGCACTGGCTGTTCTCAATCAGCTGCTGCCTCGTTGGGACGAAGCTTCCCCCCCGGGGACTGAAGTCAACGAACCTCAGCAGACCCTGGACATCGCGCTGGTGACAGCTTAATCGTCCACTTCCTCTCGAATCTGCGGGTCTCGTATCAGAACAGAGGCCGCCGAGCACAGCCGCCTGCACGAACGGTGTTGCTTCGTGGTTATGGACACGTGCTTTGGAGAGAGACAGACCCACACCTTCCACTTGCACGCCCCGTGAGGTCAGGACAGGTTCTTAACCTTTCTGAGCCTCGGTGTCTCATCTGTGAAGGGAAAATGGTAGCACCTGCCCAGAGGTCGCTGGGAACACACACACACAGCATGTGCTCAGATAATGGTGGTGGTTGTAGTTACGGTGATAATCACACTTAGGTGCCCCGCTCTCCAGGGCACAAGGCGGGCTCGGCCTGACCAGCAAATTCCCGCCAAGCACACAGGCGGTTCGCACCAGCCCAATGAAGAAACCAATAGCAATCGGAGGAAAGCAATGAAAACCAAAACTACCCAAACTGTATCGGAACCCAAACCAAACCTTCCCGGCCTTTGAGAGAAATACCGGCCGGCATTCGCCTGCGTTAACCTCTGGGCGCTTGTGCCCGGGCTCCTCAGGCCTTTGAGTAATTCCTTGTGGGGAAGAATGATCTTTAAAGAGCGCCTAATTTAAAACAAAGAAAACCTAGTTGCCTGCGTGGCTCAGTTAAGCAGCCGATTCTTGATATTAGCTCGGGTTACGATCTCACGGTTCACGGGATCAAGCCCAGTGTCGGGCTTTGCACTGGCCGCTGAAGCCTGCTTGGGATTCCCTCTCTCTCTCTCTCTCTCTCTCTCTCTCTCTCTTTCTCTCTCTCCCTCCCCTGCTTGCTCTCTCGCTCTCAAAAATAAATACATCAACTTAAAAAAAAAAAAAAACAACTTAGAACACAAAACGGAAACAAACCAGAGCAATAAACTCCCCACCAGCACTTACCCACAGCACGGAGTCTTTCTTCCTCAGAGGCGGTAACGTTCTTCTGCTAAGCTGTCACCTCTCATTTTTACGTCGCAGCTGTCAAGGGCTGAGCCCTGACTGATATGACACCTCTGTGAGATTGTCACAAGCCTGGCGGCGGGGGGAGCCTCAGAGAGCAGAGGCTCTCCATCTAGGTCAGGGGCAGGTCATAGTCGGGCTGTGGATAGACTGGGCCCAGGGTTGATGGGAGTTTCTGGCCTCCTCTCTCCCCAGGCTCCTGCAGGGAGCTGTTTCCTCTAGACCTGTCACCTGCTTCGAGCCTAGCACCATGCTGGTTACTCATGAGGACTTTGGAGGCGTGAACTTGGGCACCAGAACTTGGTTTGGTGCCTTGGGCCAGGATGGGGAGGTTTCATTGTTCTCTGTGTGATTTCAGTGTCAAAAAGTCTAGGGGAACATTTAAACACCATGCGGCCTGTATATTCTTTTTTGTTATCTGCAGGGTTGCATTACAAACACCAGCGTTATAACTAACCAGCGACCGTGCCAAAGGCTTTTGCAGAAACCTCAACGTCTGAAGTTCACGCTGACGTTTATTTGCCCAGTGCCTATTTCACTGTGGCCACCGGAAACCCCACTTTTCCTGCCTTGCCAGGCTGGATCTGGGATGTGCCAGCCCAGGCTCCCAGGACTGAGGGAGAATGGTTTTATAATGTTAGCTACCGAGGAACTACGTGTTCAGTGAAAAGATTAGCCCCCCTCAGCGGCATCTGGGCGGCCCAGTCGGTTAAGCGTTCGACTGTTGACTTAGGCTCGGGTTGTGATCTCACAGTTCGTGGGTTCGAGCCCTGCATTGGGCTCTCTGCTGTTCACGCGGAGCCTGCTTTGGATCCTCTGTCCCCCTCTAGCTTTCTGCCCCTCCCCCACTCATGCTCTCTCTCAAAACTAAATAAACATTGAAAAAAATGAGTCCCAGTCATACTGCTAAAGCTCCCCAAGACTCTCCAATATCGCTCTGACCAATGCTTTCCAAAGTCCTGTGGTGCAATTTCTTGCTTCACATCGAAAATTAGAAGAAAAAAAACAATCCTGTGATTTTTTTCAGTTAGGAGGGTTTGCTCTCGTCCACATAGGACACCAAGTTTGGGAGTGACCAAAAGGTGAGCAGCTGGAAGAAAAGCAAGAGCTGGAAGCAAGTCCCCTAGGGATGAGACCCATCACAGATCTGCGGGTACCGCGTCCTTATCCAACTTTGCGGAATGCAAAGAGACCCAAGCATCGCTTCTCCAACGGCACCTGCAGGTTCTCAGACTCCTGCAGCTGTAGGACATCTGTCAGATTTTCAAATGTTGGGTCTTCATTTTGCTAATTGCCTAAAAATTAATACAAGCATCTTCTGAATCAGCTGGGGGGTCAGCTGGCGCCCATCGTGAATTTGGGACAAGGCTTTGAGTCGGTGTCACAACAGCATTGGCACCAACTAGTTCTACAGGAGCTGTCCCAGGTGAAAGAGAAGGAAGGAGTGGAGATTTTGATATCAATGTGTTTGCCCCTCAGGAAAGCCAGTGGAATATGGGTTCCTGGAAAGCAGGGTCTCTATCTGCTTCGCTCACGGCTCTACCCTTAGCTACGTCCCGGGTGCTTGTAAATCTGGGCTGCACTAGTGAATGGTGAATAAGTATTTCAAAAGCAGCTGGGATACAGAAAAGAGGTGGAATGATCAGGTTATCACAAGACACACGACCTCTGCTAAGGCCGTTGTTACCATCACCGCAGTCGAAGCAGCCGCAACTTAGCGTCAACAGGCCAGGCCGCCACCAGGTTGAATGAATGCTAACGTTAAGTTTTATTGACTCTGTAGATTCGTTTGTATCGACTTGTAAATTTATTTTATTTTATAGCAATAACGGAACTATGAGCAAAAGCCATTTTGTGTTCATACATATTTGAGAAACACTGCAGTACAAAATAAATTAGGTCAACCCTGAGGGTCTGTGAGAATCTTTTTTTTTTTCTTGAGAAGGATTCCGTCCATTAATTTTCTTTAGAAACAGTAGATGAGGGGGCGCCTGGGTTGTTCAGTTGGCTGAGCATCTGACTCTTGATTTCAGCTCAGATCACCATCCTGTGGTTCGTGAGTTTGAGCCCCGTGTGGGGCTCCGCCCTCGCAGCAGGGAGCTCGCTTGGGATTCTCTGTCTCTCTCTCTCTCTCTGCCCCTTCCTTGCTCTCTCTCTCAAAAATAAATGTAAATAAACATTAAAAAAAGAAATAAACAGTAGATGAACATTTTTCCACAACATGTAACTAATCCTGCGGCAAAGGGGAGATGGCTTCCCTAGCCAAGAAAGTTAACCATTTCGCTGGATGGCAGAAGTGAACTCTGTCCACAGATACAACTAGAATACAGGCTGCTTTTCTCTCAGCTATAACTGGCCCTGTTAAAACTTCAAGGTAGGGCACTGGCTTTAAGGCACATTGTGGATTTTAAGGGGCAGTTGATCATGTCAGAGCTCCAAGGGTGGGCGGTGGGAGGAGGTTACTGAGATGTGGCCTTGGCTTGGCTCACCATCAGAATGAGTTTTCCGCCCCAGAACAAGTGGTTTACGGAGTTGGTACTAAGTGCTTAAGGTAAGTGGGCATCCAACGAAAGAGTGAACGAGATGATGTTTGATCTTGGTGTTTTATGAAGCCTCTATTTGTTAAGGATGACGATAAGAGCTAGCCGGGTCGGACAGTCTCGTGTCGTGTTACCATCGGCAGCACCAATGATCCCTGTTTGGCTTCCTTAGTTCCTCAACTTGGCTCTCTGTGCTCGGGCAGTGTGGGGAGCCCCCGTCAACAGGCAGCTGATTAATTTGAGCTGGAAGCATGCTTGCAAGAGCCATCAGCTGGGCCCTCTTTGGGGAAAGAACACTGAAATCTGTAAAAAGATCCCCATTTGTGCTGATGGGAGTAGGCCCCACTTCATGACTACCCAATACCTAGTGTCTATGTTCTTCTTTCTTTCTTTTTTTTTTTTTAAATTTTTTTTTCAACGTTTTTAATTTATTTTTGGGACAGAGAGAGACAGAGCATGAACGGGGGAGGGGCAGAGAGAGAGGGAGACACAGAATCGGAAACAGGCTCCAGGCTCCGAGCCATCCGCCCAGAGCCTGACGCGGGGCTCGAACTCACGGACCGTGAGATCGTGACCTGGCTGAAGTCGGACGCTTAACCGACTGCGCCACCCAGGCGCCCCTCTGTTCTTCTTTCAAAGATAACCTTTAACGGCTGAAGACCAAGATATTCGCTTTTAGCTCCTTCTGCCTTTTCTCTCTCTCTCTTCCAAGAAGTCTTAAAACGCAAGCCAAAGGATCAGTGTCCAAATATAACTGTCGAACTGAACTGAAATGGGCCTCTTGGAGTTTGGGGCCCACCATCGATTGCCAACACGTGGTCTCGGGAACTTGCTTGATAAGTGAGAAAGCAGAGTGGCCAAGAGACTCAGATTCATGATTTGGGCCAAGAGGAAGGGCAACTGATTAGGAGCTGACGACCTGCCAGCCCAACCGCTGATCTGGAGCCTGGACTGAAACAAGAGGCTAAGGTGCCTTTCATGACTTATCAGCCAATGACTTAGCATTGCCTTATTAGCAATGACTTATCATAGCCAAACTATGGAAGGAGCCCATGAAGGAGCGTTCATCCACGGATGAATGGACACACACACACACACACACACACACACTGGAATATTATTCAGCCATAACAAGAATGAAATCTTGCCATCTGAAACAACAGAGATAGAGCTACAGACTATAATGCCAAGCAAGATAAGTCAGAGAAAGACAAACACCGTATGATTTCACTCATACGTGGAACTGAAGAAGCGAAACAAACTAGCAAAGGGGGAGAAAAAGGAGAGAGAGGCGAACCAAGAAACAGAGCCTTGAGGATAGGGGACAAACTGATGGTTATCAGAGGGGAGGTGGGTGGGAGCATGGGTGAAATGACTGACGGGGATTAAGGAGGGCACCTGTCGTGATGAGCACAGGGTGATGTATGGAAGTGTTGAATCACTACATTTTACACCTGAAACTAATACAGCACAGTTGGTTAGCGAAACTGGAATTAAAATAGAAGCTTAATCGGGGTGCCTGGGCGGGTCAGTCGGATAAGCATCCGACTCTTGATCTCGGCTCAGGTTATGATCTCGCGGTTCATGAGATAGAGCCCTGCATCGGGCTCTGTACTGATAGCATGAAACCTGTGTCAGATTCTCTCTCTCTCCCACTCTCTCTGCCCCGCCCCGCCCCACCTCGCATATGCGCATGCTCTCTCTGGGCCTTCTGGTTTCCTGCACGGGCTCCCGGCCTCTCCCAAGCCCATCTCCTGGGGGACCGTCATTCCAGGGTGGGTGGGGGGAATGGGGGCAGTTGGCAGGGCTGTCCTTCAGCCTTTCTTAGAGCAGCAGTCCCAAGCAAGGTGGAAGGAGAGAAACGGCATGATCAGGGACAGCTCACACGACAGCCCTGGGGGAGTCGCCTGCTCTGGCCGGGCCTGACTTCTGCCATTTGGGAAACCGGGATGCTATTCAAGAATGGCAGGGAAAATATATGAGATGCAAAGGAATGGCTTCAGGAAACCAAGCAAAAGGGCTTGGAGTGGGTTAACACGGCGGCTTCCGGCCCAGACTGTGCTTCCTCAGCGTTCCGCATTTCTCCTCCTCTGGCCACCGGAATAAGAATAGAGAACACATTTGAGAAATAACACATATAGATTCAAAGACATCTGTGGTGGGGCTTGGGCATGTGTCAGCAATACCATCTGTGATGTTTTTGCCATATAAACAGAGAGGGGAACTTAGAGAAAAGCAGAAGAAATTGTCACCAGACAGGGGCACGGGGGCACAGGTGAGGGACTGAGTAGACAGAAGGGGTGTGTGGAGCAAAGGCTGTCGGGGCTCAACTCCCTGTGCCTCATCCCCCCTGCAAGGGCTGGGGGTGGCGGAGGTATGGGGATACAGACGGTGCCAACGCCTAACACCTGCTGAAGGCGTGTGAGATGCCCCTGGAGCCGGACGTCTGGAGCTGATGCCACCGCGCAAAGATGCGGGGCTCCGGACCTTCCAAAGTCCTCCAAAGGACTGGACACAAGGCTCCCTCAGGGCCCTGCTTTTTTCTCTCCTCCCTCTTTAACTTTGCTCATTCCTCCTCTCTGCCTTGGTCTCTGATCCCCCCCCCCCCCCCCCCCCCCCCCACCTCCTGCCCTGTGGCGCCAAGAGGGTGCCGTCCTGGGATGCTGGCCTCACGCTCGGGCCAGTTTCCCCAGGGCGCCCAGTCTTTGGGAGGTAACCCAGGTGAGTGCTGACGGCAGGTGCTGATATAAACGGACAGCCCAGGCCTCCCGGATGCTGGACCCAAGACTCGGGGCCCATGCACTGGTGTTCGGAGGCAGAGAGTGTCCCATGGTCCTGAACCAGCACCACTACCCTCCCCCACAAACACACATAAATAAGCCAACCCAAACATCCTGTCCTGCGGCGTGTGACACTGAAGAAGAGTACTTCACTCTGGTAAGTTCCAGGATCCTTGCTGCCTTGTATCCTTAGAGGTTCGGCTTGGAGTACCAAGGACCCCCACATCCAGCGAGTGTGCTAGAGCCCCAGAGGGTGTGGGCTCCTGTTCCTTCAGAGAACTGAGCAGGCCTCGAGGCTTACTTTGGTTTGAGGCCATTTGGCCCATTTCCTGTAGAATGAAGGATCCTCCCTGGTGGCCTGCCAGGCCTCCCAGGCCTCCCTGAGTCTCCCAGGCCTTCCCTGGTGCCTCACCGGGATCTGGGATCAAAACCTCAGCAAATGGTAAAACGGGATGATTCCTTCTTCATATTTGTACTTTCAGACCCACACAGAGGGAGTATGAGGCAGTCAGGGTAGGACTCCTCCCCCAAGGCATCACACTGTGATATTATCCCTTGAGCCCCGTGGGAACCTGCAGACCTTCAGCTCTTTTCACTTCACGGTCACCCCGAGACTCCAGCATTTTCCATCAGCACGCTCCTGGACCCTGATTCTCCTAGAACCCGAAAGAAACATGGCAACTGCCGTTGGTGCGCGTGTCTGTGTTTTGTGTGACGTCAAAGAAGACGGACCTTCTGGGCTTCTTCGAAGGGAAGAGGGACTGTCACAGCTGAGGGGACCCCTGACCATGAGTCCCATACCCGTTTCCATGATGGAAGGCCTGGAATCTTGAAGGATTTCACTTTGCCACGAGCAGGAGGGGCTCAGCCAGGTCATGTCAACCCTCCTCCCCTTTTCCGCTTCCTGCACCAGCCTGAGCCTCCTAAGCTGGGGTCCGCAAGGGGGTTAGTACACGAGCACCAAAATGTCAGGTTCTGTCCTGCTTCGGGGGGTGAGTGCAAGTGCCGACCGGCTTTGTCACAGCCTCGTGCTGCGAGCGACGGCTTTTGCTTACAGTAAGACCAAACCCCCCACCCGAAAGAGCCCTCTGCCATGTTCCAGGAACTACCCCCCCCCCCAAACCCCGGGCTCTGGAGGAACCAAGAAGCAAACAAGGCTGCTTGGGGAAGTGCTCACATGTATTTATTTCACAAGGGAGGAATTGGGGGAGGGGGATCACCAATAAGATGCCACCAAATGAGACACTGCGAACCCCAAACCGGGCAACTACAGGATTTGGTTCTGGGCAGGGCTTGGCCCTTGGGGACAGCATGAGGGACAGAGAGGGACCCGGGGGAAGGGACAGCCTTCCATCTGGGGCGCCACATGGGGCCAGGCTGGGCCGCGTCCTCCTGGCCACAGATGCGTGGCCAACGCCCCATGCTTCCGGCAGCCTCACCCTGATCCAGGTGAGCGACGAAGCGGCAAGCCCGAGGCCACACTCTGACACCCGCTCTATCACACACTCGGAGGCGCACGCCCAGACACACACATGCACGCGCACACGCACACCACGCAGGCACACACACTCGTAGGCATGCACACGCGTCCATATATTAACTCTGATTTACAAGTGCACCCTAACCAGAGGGCAATCGAAAACAATTATTACTCTGCAGAGAGGAATTGACTGCCTTCTCCCCTGTCAGCCAGCAGAGCATGGGGTGAGATGAGATGAACCCGGAGCATTTTCCAGGGTCCTGCCCTCACCCCGCCCCGACCCCCGTGCTGTGCTGGCCTCAGTCCTAAAGCTCCAGGTGGAGGCTCCCATGGCGGCCTCCCTGGTCATGAGTCAGGGCCCCCTGGTCCCCGGAGGGTAGAGCCGCACTGGCCCGGCTCCAGCCCAGAGGGCCCCTCACAGCCATGACCTCCCTACGTGCTCAGCCTCTTTCTGTGTCTGGCTCCCTGCAGACACGGGCAGAGCAGCTGGCCCCGGAACGCGAGAGCCTAGCGCCCTGGTGCCCGTGGAAGCATTAATTCCTTCCAGGCCATCTAAGGGAGGGTCCAGAAAAGTCCAGGGCCGTAGCCTCCAAAGCCGTCTGCCGCTAAGGGTTGGGGTGGAGGCTGCCTCGGGCTGCAAATGGGCATCGGGGCAGAAGCAACCTCCAGGGAAACGGAGTCCCAGGGCCTGACTGCCTCCTCTGAGGAGGGGCAGATAGGACGTGACTGAGCACCACCCCCCACCTTGCCGAGGGTCGGGGTGGCACTCAGGAGCTGCTGCAGCTGCAAGAGATGAGGACGAGGAGGGGCCCCTGCTGGTCCCAGTCCTGATTGTGGCTGCGAAGACGACGAGGAGGACGTGGGGGGTTCACTCCATGGTACGAGGTCCACATCCAGGCTGCAGAAGACACGGCTCCTGGGTTCCCAGAGAAGGGTCGGGGGGCTTTTCCAGGGGGCACCAGCCTCACGGCAGCTGAGCGCCCACTGGGGACACCAAGTCTCCATCCGGGGCCCCTGGAGAAGCCCCGGAAGGGCTGCTGAGCCCCGGCTGGCTCCTCGCTGTCTCTTCACCAGTGCGGCTGGCCCAGAAGACGGGCAGACCTTGTCCCGGGGGCCAGGCTCCGGGGGCCCCTGCTCCTCCCCGCTACTTGATCGAGTTCTTAATCGTCCACCTCTGGCCCGTGCAGCTGCGGAGGATGAGGTCGATGCCAGCCAGGCCCCGGTTCTCCACCTCGAGGCAGCGCCCCGTGCCCTTATTCATGATGGCTCCATTCTGGGTAAAAGGCGGAGAGACAGATGGAGACATAGACAGGGAGACATAGAGAGACACAGAGACAGAGACACAGAGAACGGAAACAGATCGGCGGAGACAGAGATATAGAGAATAAGACCGATAGAGAGAGAAAGAGAGGGATCAGACCATGAGAGAAAAAGAGGCCGAAAGGCAGAGAGAGAGAGAGAGAGAGAGGGAGAGAGACAGGGACAGAGAGACAGGGAGAGAGACAGAGAAAGAGGCCTGGCGCGTGGCCTCTCCTGGGGAACAGTCCCACCAAAATTGTTTGCCCAGGGGGAGGGACCATCCAGAAACCCCGAAGTCAGAATGGCCATCGGCTTCACCAAGTCTGAATGGCTGAGCCAGGGGACCGGCCCCGATGGGCGACGGTGTGGGAATGCGGAATTTGCAGGGATATTCAAGGTCTGCCTTTCTCAATCGCAGTGGCTGTAGACAGCAGATTTCAGGGACA
This sequence comes from Herpailurus yagouaroundi, assembly GCF_014898765.1. NCBI lineage: Eukaryota > Metazoa > Chordata > Mammalia > Carnivora > Felidae > Herpailurus > Herpailurus yagouaroundi. The sequence continues at coordinate 14,388,764 of NW_024412447.1, read as the reverse complement.
TCGCCCACACTCCCCTCCCGAGATCTGCCGGAGCCCAGCCGGCCTGGTGCTGCCGAAGGGACCCGGAAGCTGTCCCAGGTGGAAGGCCCCCGCCCCCGCCGGTTCCGCCCCCCCCCCCCCCCCCCGGACGTGCCCTGGGTTCACGAGGCTGGCCCGGGGCTGGAGACCTTTGGTGTGCTTTCCTGGGCACCGTTCCTTGGGGAGGTCGGACTTCCCTGTGGTCTGCGGCAGCCTTACCTGCTCTGGGGTGCTGGCCCGTCCCAGGGGGTACCCACCTGGATGAAATTCCAGCGCTTGTATAGGCTGCTCTTGACTTTGTCACAGTCGAGGAGCTGGGGCAGCCGACTCTTGGAGTTGTCCACCAGGCAGCGGGTGTCAGGGAGGAGCGTGGTGGTCCCCAGGGCTCCCAAGTGCAGGAAGCCCTCCTTGGTGTAGCGGGCAAGCTGGGGAGAGAGCAGACGAGAGGTGGGGAGAGGGGGCTCGGGCTCGCACGTCTCATCCAGGCCTCTGCCAGTGCCGCGGTCCTGGCCACCAAACACTCAATTCACAGGCGAGCCCTGCTCAGGAAGCCCCCTCCCTGGCTGGATCCTGCTCCCCCAGGGCCGGTCTGATTTTCTTCTAAGCATGCCCTCGGTCAGCGTCTCTGGATTCTAGCCTTCTGCTCAGCAACACGGGGGGGGGGGGGCAGGGATCAGTAAAAGCACAGGACATCCGATTTCAAAGCTTGGCTCTGCTTCCAGCTGGCGGGGCCCCCTCGAAGCAGTCACTTAACCTCTCTGAGCTGGCGTTTCCTCCCCATTTGTAAATTGGGATTCGTTCATTCATTCCACCCTGCTGTAAAGTGCCCAAAGAGGCAGCTCACCAAAAAAGAAACACATTAAAAAGCATTCAACCTGATAGGTGTTAAAATAGATAAACTAAAACAGCAATGCGATACCGCATTAAAACAACAACAACAACAACAACAACAGCAACAACCCTATTCCCGTTTTGTCATGGGCTGGAGCGGGGGTAAGTTGCTACAGCCGGTCAAAAAGGGAATTTCAACATATAGGCTCCATGCTGTTAAAATGTTTTCTTCTCTTGACCCAATAAATTTCCCCTTCAGACATCCATCCCAAGGTAACGATCGCAACCGCAAACACGAGTTCATGTCTAGGGTCTTTACTGCACCATTATTTACAGTGATGAGAAAGCAGGAGTGTCCTAAATGTGCGACACAGTCCTGGCACTTGTTGACGGCTCCACGCACAGCAACAAATCCTGGGGGATTGTGGTCGATTGCCAAAACAGCCACATCCTTCACTCCTTCCTTCTATACACCCTGGGCACTGTGACTTTTAGAGCCACGTGCATCAGGAAGTGGACTCTATTTCCCCATCCCTTGAAAACCGGCGACTTGCTCTGGCCCACAGAACATAGCAGAAGGGAGGATGTGCCACGTGCTGGACTGGCCCTTTAGCCTTGCATGTTTCCACACTCTTGCTCTTGGAAACCTGCTGCCACCCTGGCAGGAAGCTCTGGATGGCCTGCCAGAGGAGGAGAGACGGGTGGCCCAACCAACAGCCAGCCAAGGACAAGTGGATGAGGTTGTCCTAGATTTGGCAGCCCTCGGCCGGCCTCCTGGCTGCCAGGAGATGTGTGAATGAGCCCAGCTGAAGTCAGCCGAGCCTGGTCCAGATCACAGAACCGTCTGGCTGACCTATAGACTCATGGGCAACGATAAACCACTAAGGTTTGGAGTAGTTGTTACGCAGCAAGAGCTGACTGATACACAGGTGCTGTTGCCTATCAACCCCTCCCGCGGCGGGGTCCATGCTACTTCAGTGGCTTCCCTCTCCCGCTCGTCCACGTTGTTTATAATCCTGGATACCAACTTTTGAGCGAATGCATCCATCTGTCTTTCACACTCTTTTGGGGGCCAGAGACTGCGTCTAATTAATTTCATTCCTTGCTGGGGGAAAATGACAGACCAAGTGCTCAAAACGTGTTTGTGGATGTTATCAACGTGGTGAACGACATCATTTAAAAGACGCGGCCATGTCTATTCGTTTAAACTCCAACAGGCCAGTTTTGAAGAGTTCTCTGTGTGCCCAGCCTGGGAACAGGTTTCTGGGAATGTAAGGATGGGGCTGTGTTCCCCCTGAGATAACGCCAATGCAGGCTGGTGAGGGCAATGAGACAGGAAGATACATCTCTCATTTTTGCTCTCACGTCCTAGGAGGTGGGCAGGGGCAGGAGTGAAGATCGTTAATATACAGCTGGTGCTGAATGAATTAAAAAACAAAATGACCAGCTTGCGTGTATTAAAGGCATACCCTGCACCATTTCTAAGCATCTCGCAGAGGATAAAGAACGTAATTCTTACGACAACTCTGAGATAGGTTTCTACTGCTCTCCGCATTTTAAAGACGAAGAAACTGAGGCATGAGGACATTTGGTCACCTGGCAGGGTCCTGGCCTCTCTCCTTGGGACCCTAGAGACCCGATGGCTGGCCGCCCTGGGCCAGAGCTGGGCAGCAGAAGGGCCTCCTCCTACGTGACCCTGGGCTCCTCCCGAGAGCCTGGGTGTTTCTGGTCAGGAACGGAGCAAGGAGGCAGCTCTGCTCAGTGCCTCTTCTCCAGGGGACGGGATTTTCTGCAGGGGTCCTCATTCCTGAGGACAACCACTCAGAAACTCTTTGCTTTGATCGCCAAGGGAGAGCCCACCTGGTGCCCTCTGAAACAAGTGACAGGGGCTTTATTAAGTGCCCTTGTGAGAGATGCGGGTAACGTGTGCTTTAAACCCAAATTAGTTCCAAATCAGAGTGATTGTTAGAGGCAAAAAGATAAAATCAGAAGCCCTCCTCACCCCTCCCTAAACAATGTCTCTCTGAATATACTCAAATTCACCAAATGCAAAGTGATGAATGACAGCAGGCTGCCTTTATGTTCAGGGGAAAGATATACACAGCTGCTTATTGAAATTATGAATCAATCTATTATCCAGCAGGCAAATGAACAGTGCTAAGAACATTAATTAACTGAGCATATCTGTGACCCAGATGTTTAAAGAGCGAAGCTAAATGCCACCAGGAGTCAGAGGCTCTCTTTTCTGAGGGTCTGTGAGCAAAGGACGAGATCCCAGCCAGTAGGACCTGCAAAGGCCAAGTGCCAGCCCCAAGGAAGTTGGGCAGGGAGGGTTGAGGAGGGTCCTATAGGATTTCCAATCTGGGGGAAGCTGGTTTCCCAAGCCAAAGACCCATACGAGGAGGGCACAAGCAGAGGCTCTGCGGACCTGGCCAAGGGTCGTGGGAAGGGGACCGTGGTCTTGAAAGGACGATGGTACTAAAGTTACGCCAACAGATCTCACACTGCTTCTCATGCACGTGGTGCATGTCTGGACCTCATGCCGACCACATCCTCCTTCTTGTCTCAGTCCCGGATCACGAGTCTTTGTGGTGTCTTTGGACCACTGTCTAGTCCACCTCCCAGCTCCCAAGACATGAATGATATTCCTTCCTTAAGGACCTCTGCTCCCTGTCCTCTACAGGTACAATAGGCTTTTCCGCCTCCAAGGCTTTGCTCCAGCTGTTTCCCTGACTAGAAAAGCTATTTACTGGCCCTCTTCTAGAATATTCTGTCCTCAACTTTCCTAGACTTCAGGGCGATTCTCTCCATTCCACAGGGTCTTCTGTAACTCTCCCACCCCCACGGCATCTCCTCTCAAGTCTTTGGTGCAACAAACATGATCTGGTGTCTCCCTCCAAGGTGGTGTGGGAGTATCTTATTTTCTTCTTGACCATTCTGGGTACCCATGGACCAAGTGATGGCTATTTGGGCTTTTTTCTACTTTTTGGCTATCATGAATGATACCACTATGAACATTCCCATATAAGTTTTTGTGAGGCATAGGTTTTCAATTCTCTTAACTATATAACTAGAAGTAGAAATGCTAATTGTTGGGTCATATGGTAAATTGGTGCTTAACTTTTCGAGGAGTTGCCAAACTATCTCAAAGCAGCTGTACCAGCTTACATGCCCAGGGTTCCAACTCATCTACATCCTGGCCAACTCTTGTTATTGTCTGGTTTTCTTTCCTTAAAAAAAAAATTCTAGTCATCGACTGGGTGTGAAGTGGTATCTCATTGTGGTTTTGATTTACATCTCCCTAAGAACTAATGCCATCGAGCATGTTTTCATGTGCTTACTGGCCACTTTGTAGATCTTCTTTGGAGAAATGTCAACTCAGATATTTTGCCCATTTTTTTTTTCATGGACAAATTGTCCTTTTATTGTTGAGTTGTAAGAGTTCTTTATATATTCTGGATGCCAGATCTTTTTCAGGTATATGTATGAGTTCATGTATTTTCTCCCATTCTGTGGGTTGGTTTTCCACTTTCTTGAGAGTGTCCTTTGAAGCACAAAAGTTTTTAATTTTGAGGAAGTTCAATTTATCAGTTTTTTTCCTTTGGTTGCTTGTGCTTTTGATATCATGTCCAAGAAACAGTGCCAAACCCAAGGTCATGAAGAGTTACCTCTATGTCTTCTAAGAATTTTAGAGTTTAAGCTCTTACCTTTAGATCTTTGATCCATTTTGAGTTAATTTCAAATATGAGGTAAGGTATGGGTCCAGATTTGTTCTTTTTCAGGTGACTGTTTATCGTCCCAAGATCATTTGTTGACAAGACTATTCTTCCCTGTTGAATTGTCTTGTCATCCTTGTTAAAAAAATTAACTGATTATAAATGTGAAGGGTTATTCTTGGACTCTCAATTCTGTTCCACTGATCTATGTGCCTATCCTTATGATAGCACCAGAATGGCTTGATTAGTATGGCTTTGTAGTAAGTTTAAGAATTGGAAGCGTGGGGGGGAATCTACCCCCAAAACCAAGAGCACACTGTACACACGGTATGTTAGCCAATTTGACAATAAATTATATTTAAAAAAAAGAATCGGAAGTGTGAGTCTTCTAACTTTGTTCTTTTTCAATATTGTGCTGGCCACTCTGGGTCCCTTGCATTTTCACATGCATCTTAGGATTATCTTTTCCATTTGTGCAAAAAACGGAGTTGGAATTTTGATAGGTAATGCACTGAATCGGTAGATTAACTCAGGGAGTACTGCCGTAACAGCAGTTAAGTCTTTCCATCGAAGAACACAGTGTATATTTTTTTTATTTAGGTCTTCCATTTTTTTCCCACAATGTTTTGTAGTTTTCAGTGTACAAGACGTATACTTTTTTGGTTAATTTATTCCTAAGTATTTTATCTTTTTTGATGCTACTGTCAATGATATTGTTTTCTTAATTTCCTTTTTGGAATGTCCATTGCTAGTGCAAGCAGGGTCTTTAATATATCTCTGTGAACCACCGGCAGCCACCCTGGTACCTCCTGGTCGCTCAGGACTGCTGGCCGTCTTTCCCTTGGCTCCTGCTTCCACAGGGTCAGGGCCAGATGCCGACTGCCTGCACCCGCTGCGGACCCATATTCCAATGGTGCCCCAAGTCATCTTATCTATTTGCCTCACGTGACTCTGCCAGCCCGCATCCTTCCCGTCCCCAGCAAGGTCTAGATTCTTAAAATGTGCCCTTCATCCTGACCTGTAGCATGGTGTCTTGGGCCCTCACTGGTCAAGGGGATTTTTGCCTCCCACTTTGTGGAGAAGTTACCTTCTCTACCCTTCAATACTTCCCCTCCTTCACATTTGCTCATTTCCTGCAGCTCCGTCTCCTCCTGGCTCCGCAGGTGCCTTAAGTCATTATTTCTCCCTTCTCCTTCATTTCTTCCAAGCTGCAAGCATAACCAGATCTTTATGCCCAGAAAATCTCCAGTCACAGCTTTCATTCTCCTTATTTTGTCCTTTTTGCTCTTTCCTTAGTGCCTTGCAATTTGGCTGCTACCACTACTCTGCATTGACGTTGCTCTCTTGAAGGTCAACAGGATTCATTAATTACCAACTTCGATTGTTTTTTCTTAGTCTTTCCGTGGGGCACCAACTGTGGGCCAGACACTACACAGGGTGCAGGTGAAACCACCTCTCCTGGAGAGCCTGCCATTCTAGGGCCTATCAGTGGCATCTATACGCTAACTTGGCTAATTGCGCCAAGTTTCTATCTCCGAACCAAACTTTCTCCTCAATTCCAGATTTGTCTATCTAACTCGCCACTGGACATACCTTTGGGGCTCTAATAAACATTTCAGATTTATAGGATCAAAACAGTATTGGTTCTATCTTGGTCATGAGAACTCCATCCTTCCAGTTGCTGGGTCCAAACACTTTGGCTTCGTCCTCGCCTCTTGCCCTGACCCACCATATTCAACCTCAGATTTCACCTCCACTGCTACCTCGCTGTACCCAGCCACATTTGTCTCTTGACTAGATTAGTACAATGGCCTCCTAATTTGTCTCCCAGCTCTCACCCTTGCCTCCCTTGGTCTTTTTTTTTTTTTCAATATGGCATTGGATTGCCATATTGGCAATCAATGATTGCTTTTAAAATATTACATTATTTAAAATTATGTTATTTCAAGTTGGAGTCAGGTCAACATCCTCCAAAGGCTTCCCATTTCCTTCAAAATAAAAGTCAAATCCTTACAAAGGGCTACAAAGACCCAATGCTACCTAATAATAGCTGCTTGTGCTCAACTTCTACCACTGTACCCTTTGCTGACTCCACTCCAGCCACACTGGACTCCTTGTTAGTCCATGAACAGGCCATACTTGTTCCTGTTCAGAGTCTTTGCATTGGCCGTTCTTCTCTCTTGAATGTTCCTTCCCGGTATTTGAATAGCTCACTCTCTCACCTCTTCCAAGTTCCTGCTTAAATGTCATCTTCTTGACCATCTTACTTAAAATTTCACCCTCACCATGTATTCTACATCCCTTTTCTTGCTTTATATCCTTCCAAGCACATATTATCTCCTTATAGATGATATCTTCTCCTTATTTATAGGGTTTGTTGTCTGGCTCCATCCAGTAGAATGTGAGAGGCATGAGACAGAAGTTGTGTCTTTTTTGTTCATGGCTCTATCCCCACCTCTTAGTGGGCTCTTATAGCCAGAGCAGAAGAGGCCCTGATTCAGAAAAGGGAGGTCAGAAAAGGCATCCGAGAAGAAGGGGCATTTGAGTGAAGCTTTGTTGGAGTCAGCCGAACAACTGAGTAGGAGAGGGCAGATCAGATCAGACAAGGTGAGCACATATCCAAAGGCCTAGAGACCAGAAGAAATGCAGTGTTTTGGATGATCTGGGCATCGCTCACCATGAGGGAGCGTGATGGCTGTGATGGGGCAGAAGCGGGGAGGTGGGAGAGAGTGCAGATGAGACTGCATTATGTGGACACATGGTGCTTAGGGATTGGGGCTTTTTCTTGAGGAGCCACCTGACTTGTGGGAAAACCACACTGGCTGCCAAATGGGCAATGACCTGCCACGGGACATGATGGAAGGCGAAGGGGCTGATGAAGGTCTCAACTCAAGTGGTTGCACTGAAAGAGGGGAGACGATAACAGATGTGAGAGGAGCACCCAAGCCGAGAAGGATTCTACCATCCTGGTGAGTTTCATTGTCGTGAAACAGAACACTTCATTTTTAAGAATCCGTTTTGTGTGGAAGGTGCTTTGTTTAGTTACCCCAGCATCCTGCGCTTTAGAATTGCCTGTTTCCATGCTTTTACTTTCAACCTCTCTCTCCTATGTTTAGATGTGTCTCTTAGAAACAGAATACTCCTCGATTAAAAAAAAAAAAAAAACTAGGGTGACAATCTATGTTTTTTAGCCAAAATGTTTAGTCAATTTGTTTTTATTGCACTTAATGATATATATGGCCTTATTTCTACCATCCTTCTTTCTGCTTTCTGTGCATCCAGCCTTCTCTGTGTCCCTTTTCTCCTTTATTTGCTTTAGTTGGGATTGGTTCAGTTTGATTTGTTGGAATATTATCATATTTCATCGTTCTCCTCTATGGATTTGGAAATTCTATTCATTTCTATTATTTTACGGTTCGCTCTTGAAATGTAATGTTAACTACTGAGCAAATTATTCAATATTCTAAATTTTATTTTTTTAATGTTTCTTCATTTTTGAAAGACAGAGCACAAGCGGGGGTGGGGCAGAGAGAGAGGGGGGACACAGAATCTGAGGCAGGCTCCAGGCTCTGAGCTGTCAGCACAGAGCTGGACGCAGGGCTCGAACCCATGAACCGTGAGATCATGACCTGAGCCAAAGTCCGATGCTTAACTGACTGAGGCACCCAGGTGCCCTGCAAATTATTCAATATTCAAATGTCTACTCCACTCGATAAAATTCAAGGATGTTAGGACACTAAATTTGATCACCTCCTTTTAACTGCTCAGCCTTTGGTTATATTTCCTTGCCCCAATGTAGACATTATTCTTATTACGTAAGAGAAGTTTTTTTGTTGTTTTTTTTTTTTAATTTTTAACGTTTATTTATTTTTGAGACAGAGAGAGACAGAGCATGAACAGGGGAGGGGCAGAGAGAGAGGGAGACACAGAATCTGAAATGGGCTCCAGGCTCTGAACTGTCAGCACAGAGCCTGACGCGGGGCTCGAACTCACGGACCGTGAGATCATGACCTGCGGCAAAGTCGGACGCTTAACCAACTGAGCCACCCAGGCGCCCCAAGAAACGTTTCTTTGGATTGACTTGTATGTTTATAAATTTCTTTGTTTATAATTCGTTCTTTCCTCAGGACACTCCTCTGAGCTCAATCTCCTTCTACAAGAAGAAGTATTTCCTTTGGTGACTATCTGTCATAGGAAACCCTCTCAGATTCTTTATCTGAAAGTGTCTTGGGGTGATTTGTTAATGCAGCAAATCACTGTAATGGATACAACCACTTTTTGTGCAGCTAGCATGGGTTTAAAATGATATTTGTTGTAGTTGATTTAGCATCTGGTTATGCAGCGGTGGGCAGACCCTTCAAAGCATCTAATCTGCTCTGTCGTTGGAAGCTGTCTTCTCACCTTCTGCCCACGTGCTCCCCCACAAAGTCACGGCCAAGCCACTGTCTGTGGGATTTGCCACCTCAGTACGACGCTCACTGCGACGCTCGCTGCGACGTTCTAGCGACGCAATCCCACAAAGAGCAGGAGAAGCATGCACTCACCCATCACGTGCTCCACCGAGGAGCCAATGGGTGAAGCTTCCTCCTCTGAGTCGGTAACTGCCCGAAACTTGTTGCCTCTCGCTTCCCCAGTTATGGCCCACAGGCAATCAGCTCCCTGTTATACACCCGTACTCCTGAGCTCTTCCCAGGCTCTAGGTTTGCAACCTTGGGTCATCTTCCCCCCCTACGCGCTCCCCCATCCCCAAAGCTACAAGTCTTCCCATTCCCCTCTCCTGTGTTTCCTCCTGATCTCCCACCTCCAGGCCTTTCCAGTTTCTACTTGTCCTTCCTACTCCTGCAGGTTCAAATCCTATCAGTCTCTGCTTCAACCTTCAGTTGCTCTAGTACCCTCTGATTTAAGAATAAACTTTTTTTTTTTTTTTTTAACCGTGATCTTCTATGGTAAGTCCCCAGCTTAGCTTTTCAGCTGTAACTCTTGGTTTCTTGGCTCGGTCCAACAGGTGACTTGAGGTCTCTCAAAAACAGCCAGAAGTCTTTCCTGTGTGGAATATATCCCCACCCTACCCCTATCGGATCTCCCCTGGTTCCACAAAGCCCCTGCCCAGATGCGATCTACTTGTGTGTTCTGTGACATTCCTTGCTATAGCTTTTCGTGGTTGTTGTTGCTGCTATTGTGTTAGGACGGCAGCATCCTACTCGTTTTTATACTGCACAAGGAGTGAGAAAGTATCTTGCAGAAAGCAAACGCTCTATAAATGCCTTTTGAATTGAATGGGATTATTCTAGGTTTGGCTGCTGGGCCCAAGAGGAGAAACGAATGCCGTTATCCACAACCCTAGTGCATTAGGAAAAAAAAAAAAACAAAAAAACCCTCTGAGCTCAAATACAATTAATTCTCATTTAGCAGAGAAAAACAATTTTCTATTTGAGATGATCTAAGAGGCACACACAACTATTAACCCACATTGAAGAGCCTTGAGGGAAAAGTGAAATAAGCAGGTTATAGCCAAATAAACAAAAACCAGCCAAATGATTGTGGAATGACTCTGGAGCACAGCACAATCCATCGAATTGTCCATAAAAACATGGCTTGCAATTGCTTTCACATTACGGGTCTTTCTCGTCATTTTAAAACCAGGCCTAGTCAGTGCAGAAACACACGGGTAAATGAAAAAAATGCATTTTCCCCACCTTCTACTCCGGACACAGGGAGACGGGTTCCATCGATTTGAACCTGCTGTAGGCGGAATGTATTTGTTTGCTGCTTGGCCGAAGGAGTGGTTTCTGGTGATTACGCGTGCATATGTACCTTCTTAAAAACAAACAGACTTTCTCTGTCACTGTCCAGAGTGTGCCTGATCCCAAAATGAATAGGGAAGAAAAATGTCTCCAACTGTATCTCAAGCAGACACATGGTGTTTGGCAGCTGGGGGCGGAGAACGGGGGCAGGGGGGATCTTTGGGGGAAATGGAAATGTCGCGTAGCTTGATCAGGAAGGGAGATTTGCAGGCACGTACCCTGTCAAAACTCATCCAAGTGTACACTTTAAATAGATGACGTGTATTGTGCTGATCTTCTACCTCAATAAAGTTGACTTAAAAATCTACCTGGGAGCTTAGAAGGTAGGCGATAGAACCAGATATGTTTTGTGTAGGGAGAGCTAGTTCCTAGGGGACTGGATAGTCCCAAAGGCCTCCCTCTTCAGTCTTCTTCCACCATTAGGACTCATCATGCTTGATGGAAGTGTTAGATTTCCAGAAAATGCACCGCTACCAAGAACTAACGGAGAAACACATTCATGCCACAAAACCTTGGGGGTGGTTTTCCTGCAGAGATAGGTTGAGACGAAAGGCATCGCCAGTGGAGGCGGGGGATGGCAGGGTCTGGCCGCCATAACTTTATGGAGAGAGCTGGGAGCCTTCTGGAATGAGGGCAGCACCAGGATGAGGGTTAGAGGAGCTGAGTGGGAGAGGGGCTGGCAAGCAGGTTCACTCCAATCCCCAGAGATCTGGAGACAACTCCTAAGCATGCCTCCAAAGCTCACCCTGAGTTACAGGAAGCAAAGACTCTATTTTGCAATGAACAGATACATTTCTTTCTTGCCTCTGTGGCGTGTCATAAGAAGGTAGGATTGTTATCTGGGTGTAGTGTGGAAATGCCGGCAAACACTTGGCTCCCCTTTTAGCAAGATCTTAATTAAATCTGTCTCACCTTCTCATTTTTGCCAATTGAAACAGGGTTCCTGGCTTTGTGCTGTGTCATCAACGAGGCAGTCTATTATATGGCTAAAGACTTGGACCGTGGAGCCTGCTCTAGAAATCTAAGCTCTGCCACGTAATGGTTTTATGACCTGAGGCCTTAAGCCCTGTGAGACTCTATTTCCTCATTTTCAAAGTGGGGATAATTTTACAATTTAAGTCATAGGGTAGTTGTGGAATTAAGTAAATTGGTGAGAAGAAGGCATGGGGCATAGGAAGCCCTGTATGTTTTGTTGTTCTTATTCCCCCCTGACCACGTGTGCCAGTTGAGAACTGGGCCTTGTTTCTAATTCACCAGACTTCTTTTCTTTCCGATGGGCTCCCACGTGGCCTCATGGGGCCAGCATTTCCTGGCCCCGTTCCTTCCCGGCACTCAGCCACTCCCAGCTTCCTTCCCATTCTCTGCCTATTCTCAGAGCTATCTGTCCAAGGGTTGCTGGCCCAAGAGCCCCGACAATACTTCCGGGAAGCCGAGTACCCCCAGGTGGCTACCTGGACCATTGGGTTCTCTCTGGCTGGGTCTGTGGGTAACTTCTAGTTGGATCCCTGATCCAGAGAAGGCTGGATCCCACAGCAGGGTCTCCTGCTACGCTCCTGCCCTTCTCTTCCCCACCCCACACTTCATTCCCCCAGTTTGATCCAGATCTTACATGCCCTTGCCTGGAGTGGACTTGGAGGGGACTCTCAGAACTCAGCTTTACATCTCTAAAGCCACCCCTTTAGAGGGGCAGCAGCATTAAATGTGGAGCCATGCTAGGGTCTGTCCTAGGATCGGCGCTCTGCTCTCCCTTGGTGCACCCCCCCCCCCAAAGCCCCATCTGCCTCTCCTGCTCTGTCCTCAGCACCTGGTTGGAATGTTCGGCTGCCTGGAGGACATCACTGTGGGGGTTTCCAAGACCCCCACAAGACTCACACCGCCCCAAACAGAACTCACATCATCCTCCAAAACCCATGTCTCCAATCTCAACAATGGCACCACTATCTACCTCCTGGTGAAGCCAGGGGAGTATCACCTCCAACCTCCCTCACCCCTTCCCTTGACCTCTCCGCCAATAATTCCAGTCGACTAGACCTCTCAAAAGATGTTTTTTTAAAAACTTTTTAAGTCAAAGTCATTTTAGACTTACAAAAAATTTGCAAATATAGTACGGGGAGTTCCAGTATACCTGGCATCCAGCTTACCCGAAAGTTAGTATCTTTACATAATCATGGCATGATCACCCAAGCCAGGGAATTCACACTGGTACAATCCTATGGACTAATCCAGAGACCTCCCAGAAATTTCAGCAGTTTCCATCTATGTTTTCTCTTCCAGGATCCCCCACTGCATTCTGTTCTCACGTCTCCTTAATTTCCTCCTGTCTGGGATAGCTCCTCAGTCTTCCCTTGTTTTTCATGACCTTGACACTTTTGAAGAGTACCGGGCAATTATTTTGTAGAATGTCCCTCAGTTCGGGTTTGTCCGATGTTTCCTCATGATTAAAGTCATAGTTGTGCATTTTTAACGAGACAAACCACAGAGGTGAGGCTGTGCCCTTCTCGGGGCATCAGATCAGGGGTCTGTGAGGTCTCATTACTAGTGACGTTAACCTTGATCACTTGGTTAAGGCGGTGTCTTTTGGGCTTCTCAACTGTGAAGTTACTACTTTCCCTTTATAAAGGGAGATACTCAGAAACTGAAAATATCTCCGTTTTCATCATATTTTCACCCACCAAGTTTAGCGTCCATTGTTACTTCTGGACTTCAACAGATATTACAGGCATGACTGCCTCGGGGTGATTTGCACTTCCCACATTCCTTCTACATTTGCTAAGCGGACTTCTACTGAAGGAAGAGCTATCCTTTCTCTCCATGAGTTTATGTCACTGTGGACTCATGCATTTTTAAAAAGTCATATGGGTGACAATCCAATATTGTATTGTTCCAGCTATATAGTTCCAGCTTTGGACATAAGGAACTCCTTTCGGGGTGGCTCCTACGTTCTATTGAGAAGACAACACCTTTTGAAGAGCACTTCCTTTTCTTCTGACACCGCCCACAAGGTTTTCCAGGCTTACGCTGTATTTTCCGCTCCATCCCTGGGGTCATCCAAAATCTGGGTGCTAGATGTGTTCACTGCTACTGGATTGTATTGCTTCTGGACGCTCTCAGAGCTAGGAAATATATGTATGTACACCAACCCATAGGCACATTTGTTTTCATGCCTACATATTCTACAAATTTATTTCTACACCTCGCTGTATGTTTTATACATGTATATTTATATATTTTTACATACACCTATAAAATAACTTCATCCTGATCCCTCACATTGCAACTCAACATTCATTCTAGCCATACCCTCTCCTTATTTATAACCTCTTTCTCTAACGGCAAGAGACCAGGTTCCCAGTATCCATACTTTCTTTTTCCTTTTTCCTTTTTCTCCTCAAGTTAGTTAACACACCGTGTAGTCTCGGCTTCAGGAATAGACTCCAGTGACTCATCAGTTACATACAACACCCAGGGCTCATCCCAACAAGTGCCCTTCTTAATGTCCATTACCCATTTTCCCCACCCCCCACCCCCATCAACCCACATTTTGTTCTCCGTATTTAAGAGTTCTCCGTATTTATGGTTGGCCTCCCTCTCTGTTTTTGTCTTATTTTCCCTGCCCTTCCCGTATGAACATCTGTTACGTTTCTCAAATTCCACCTATGAGTGAAATCATGTCCGTTATCCATACTTTATATACTTACTTGTTCACATACAGTAGTTTCAGAATTGTGAACCCAGACTCCTGTGGAAAACAAGCTTACTGACTAGAATGCGTTATTGGCAACGGTTCTTTTTTCCTTTAAGTTTCTAGAATCCAGTCAAAACTGTCCAAACCAGTTCCAAGCCATTGAGATTGGTGTTATTCTTCCCCATCCAACAGTGCAGTTATGTTATTCATTTAGTGGGGTGAATTTTTTTTTTCATTTACTGTTTGCATCCTATTGTGGGTCTTCTTCCTTACATCTTCAAATGTTGAAATTATTATTATTTTTCAGAGATTTTCAATATCACGGTGGTTCTAAGAGTCAGGACTTGACAGAAAACTGCACCGAGAGGTGTCACTCCCCTTTTATTCCTTATTCTGCTCCCACGTTCTGTCCACCCTGTTCTCACCCACCTCCAGCAGGTAACCAATCTCATCAGTTTCTGGTTTATCCTTCCTGAATCTCTTGCACAGATGAGCAGATAAAGGTATTTACTTTTCAGAGGCCATTTGTCTTAAATAACGGTTAGCATACTAAGCATCTTCCTTTGTACTTTGCCTTTTGCATCTAACCGTATGGGGAAATCACTCAGTATGAGTTCACAGGGATGGCCCATGTTATGCCTACGAATAGGCATTAAAGTGGTTTCCAATATTTTGCAACTGCAAGTAATACAGGAGGGCACATGTGTGTTTTCACATTATTGGAAATGTATCTTCAGTGTAGATTTTTGCAAGGGGATTGCTAGGTCAAAAAGTAAGCATACTGTAGCTTTGGTAAGGATTGCCAAACTCCCTTCAAAAAAAAAAAATGGCACCAATTTGTATTTCTATCGGCAACCTATGAGGCTGGAGTTTTCTCCAGAACCTGGACCATGTTCTCAAATTTTTTAATTTTTGCAAATATGCAAAAATTTGATAAGTAAAAAAAAAAAAATACTGGTGGTTGGACTCAGCCAATCGCCAAGCTATTTTATACAATAACACCTTAATTAACTATGAATTCCTAGGCGGTAGGAGTCTCCATGTCTCATCCATCTTTCCAAATAACCCGCTTTCCAGGTAACATTGCCTTGAAGAACTGAACCAAGCTAGAAGTCTAGCTGAATGATGGAAGGCTCATGTGTCCCAAAACCTGAGAACTGGAAGGAACCTTGGATATCACTGGTCCAATCTACTGTTTGCAAGGTATACGAGGATTTGAGGTGCTCAAAGTGCCTGGGGATGTTCAAGTTTTCACTGCTATTTGTTCTTGGTTTTTATAGCCTCAAAAAGTAGAATACTGTGTACCTAACTGACTCTTGGAAAACTGAAGCTTTCCCAAGGTCTCACGTTCAGCACCATGGACATCATCTTTATATGACACGTGCCGTGGACCTCGTCTAAGAACTTTTCATCGATTAGCTTGTTTAACTGACACAGCATCTCTATGAGGTAGATACTATTATGATATTTACATTACAGAGGAGGAAACTGAAGTACGAGGAGCTTCAGTGTCTTGCCCAAGATCACAGCTTAGAAGCCAACCACACACAGAAAGGTACCTCTCAGCATCACCATGGAAAAATTAACTTTGATGTGAGATGTGGGTGAAGTATCATTTCCTGATTTCCAGTCTCGCTAAGGTGCAGAGATCAGAGATCTCCACTTAGCCATGCATGGCTCTCGTTAGCTCCTACCCACCTTGGCACTGGAATTAGGAGCCTCATTCCCAACAGGGAATGCCATGACAAAAAGTATCTGGAGTGCGAGCGTGGGCCTTTGGGTGACCATACGTCCCCCAGGTTGAAATCTCCTATCCTGTGCATGGCCAAACCAACCATTTAAGTAGGGGATAGTGAGCCCGAGCTGACGAGAACCCACATCCTTGTTGATGAAGCCTTCCTGCAAGGCTTCTTGGGACGGTGTTCAGTTCTTGGCTGGTTGACATTTCCATTTCCATGGAGGGCCACAGATTCAAGCCCTGCAGACATTTAATTTTGGGAAGAGTATCAGGAAGGCAAGATAGGAATCTCTTGAAAAGTAGGCTCCGTCACCTGACACTTGGCCCCTGTAGCTGCAGGAGGAAGCCAGGAGGCCATGCAGGGCAGCACTCTCAGGAAGGGGGTTGGTGATGACACCACCACGGCACAGAGAAATCTGCAAAAGGCCCTTTTCTGGAACCAATGTCAGTGTATATGGCACCCTTGGTGGTCCCCATGTGGGTGGGATTCCAGAAAGTTGTCCCAAACCTGGCACCCCTACCTTCTAAGCCAGGCAGGTGGTAGGACGGTAGATAAGAACAGTCTAGAACATTGTGCTACTGACATTTGGTCTTCCTCTGGCCTTCTCTGATGGGAACTCAGACTTCGGAGGCCCTGACATCTTAGACCAATGGCCTGAGCTGCACTAGCAATAAACTCTTCAGGATCTGCCCTTAACTCTGACTGGCCAGGTTCTCAGACCGTCTCCATTCTGAACAAGCAACGTCTTTGAAAATAACCATTCGACAGACATTGCTGTTCCAAAGAAGCGCTGAAACTCTCAGCACTAAATGGCCAGGGGGTGAGGCTATTGTAATGTTTTCCTCTTTCGCCGCTGCTCCTGGTAGTGCTAAGGCACTGAAGACTTCTTCACCAGTAGGTTCCACCTCCCTCTTCTTGTCCTTCAGAAGAAGGGATGTTATTAATTCAACGATTTGTGAACAGCCTAGGAAGGCAACATACTTCTTTGAAAATGCAAGGGCTGGAAGCCCACCTCGGAAATGATCATAGTTGTTTTAGGATGGCGAGATTGTGGATGATTTAAATTTTTTTTTTTTCCAAACTCATTGCAATGCTGTTGCATCTTTAGTAGAAAAGGAAAAGATTAGCAGTGACTTTCTTTGAATTTAACAGCTCTGGGCAAGGAAGGGAGAAAGGTTCAGTTGAAAATGTGGTCACCATCTGACTATTCAGTGTGAGTTTTCCTTATTCCATACCTCACATTAACACAAAATCTACCTGGATCACTTTTTGTGGCTGGAGAAAAAAATCCACTAAACTTCTAAGCAGACATAAGAGTTTTAACTAAGAATCTCTACTGGAGGGGCACCTGGGTGACTCAGTCGTCTGAGCGTCCGACTCTTGATTTCGGCTCAGGTCATGATCCCAGGGTCGTGGGATCAAGTCCTGGGTCAGGCTCCATGTTGAGCATGGGGCCTCCGTGAGATTTTCTATGTGTCTCACCCTTTGCCCCCTCCCTCCCTCAGTCTCTCTCTCTCTCTCTCTGAAATTGAGAAAGAAAGGAAAAAAGAAAAAAAAAAGGATCTCTACTGGAAAAGAATTCTGATTTTCTGGAAAGAATAGTTCATCAACCCATTCTGGCAAGATAGCAGTAATACAGTAATTCCTCCTTAACCCTGGGGTCCTCCTTAAGCAAGATAAAAATTCACGTGCATTTACTTCCGAATGCCATTTAGGAAATCGGGCATTCCTGCTTCCTGTACGTGGACCTCAAGACCCACTTGTCAGGGGTAATTTAAAAAAGTGAACTGGGGATCGGAAATCAAACAGGGAAGCAAAGCTGAAGCCTCGGGAAAGTCTCAGAAGTGCAAAGCGCAGGGAGGCCCACAGAGAAGGTGGGCACCAGGGATGCTCACAAAGGCTGGATGGAGGCAGGGCCTGGAAGGCAGGAGCTAACCAACCTGGAAATAATAAAATCAGAAGCAGTTTGAATATCTCGAGAGAAGACGAGTCAGAACAACAACAACAACAACAACAACAACAACAACAACAACAAAGCGCTTAATATTCCTGCTATCTGCAACGAGGCAAAATGAATTTATAAAGTGTTGCACTGGGACGCAAGGAGAGGGTTTTTAAAAATACCGCACAGGAGACGAGAGATGGAAATGAATGGTACAGAGACTCGGTGGTGTCATATTTCGGATGTGTCAAAGAGCGCTGGCGTTTTCTTTCCCCTCCTCTCTCTTTTCCCTCCTCTTTTTGTCTCTGCAGGTTTCCTTAACATGGGTAGCTGCCCTCCCTCCTCCAACCCGATTTTCCCACAAGGTCTAAAGCTCCCCAGCTCTGGCCTCATGATGCTCTCCAGGAACTGAAAGGGATTCCCGGGCCTGCCTCTTACCAAACGCGAACGGCCCGTCCCCCGAGTCACGGGTCTGTTTTCTGGGGCAAAGCCATCCTTCCGGGGGTTGTACCTTCGGTGCGCTCTCAATGGCTCCAGCCCCTGAGCCCCAACGCTTACATGACTTTGCCTGGAAGCCAAGAGGCTGCTTGGATGTCATTAACTTCCGCGTTTTCCGAGTGCCTTCCGCGTGCTAATAGCTGTGGGAGCCCCGTCACTCCAGGGGGGCACCAGCGCCTTCCTGGCACAATGCATCATCGTGACAAGGTGTTTGGATGATGTATCACTTCAAAGACGAAGCCATCAAAGAATAAGTCGAAGATCAGATTAAATTTAATTACAGGATAAAAGAATTCTCATCTGTCATTCTGGTGATGAATTCACCGAGGGCAAGGAATGGGACCTTCTCTGAAAATGAGGGGGAGGAAGAATAAGACGTATTGATGGGGGGGGGGGCAAGCAGAAGAGAGACCTCCGATACCTCCCTGGAGTGCAGGGAGTCACAGGGGCCCTTGGGACAGTGCCTGACACCCCTCTCTGTGATACGCACCTCCAAGAATGTTCCGCCACAGCTAGGGGCTGTTTCACGGGGAGTGCCTTGAACGCCCAGGGGACCACCGCCTCCAACCTTGTGCTGGCGTGCTGGCTGTGGGCCTCGGCTCAGGGAGGAAACTGTACCAGAACTGTTGCCTGGTGGGCCGTTCCAGGAGGTGAAGTTGGGCCTCAAATTTGGGGACAGAGGGAGGGATTAATCACGAAGGGGCTCCAGGGACTTCTGGAGGTGGCAGACCTCGACTGAGGTGGGGTGACCTGACGGCATGTGTCAGGGAAACCTTGCAGTTACGCTAACAAGAATGAATTTACCGCAAAAATGAAAAAAAAAAAAAAAAAAAAAAAAAAAAACCAACCCCGATTATATAGAAGTAGTAGTATTATAAACTGGAAAGAAGAATTCGGTTGGGACACTGGGCCTCATGTCGGGCAAATACAGATGTATCTGACCTGTAAGTCACACAGCCTGGCCCGTAATGGACGCCCAACAGACGGTGTTGACTGAGACAGGAAAACACTTGGAGATGACAGCATGCAGATTCTCAGGCCGTAGCTTCAGGAGGTCTGGGGTTGGACTCACGGGCCAGTCGGCTTTTGTGACGCGCCGTTGGTGGCGCACGGCTCTCCGGACCACACCCGAGATGCTCAGGGGGGAGCCCCGGCCCCTCTTCCTGGCACCCAGGGCTCTCAATACCCTGTCCCTACTGGTTGCCCTACAACAACCATATCACTGTCCCCCGAACATGCCGTATGCATGTTCTCCCCACCAACCTCCATGCCTCTGCCCTTACCTCTTGCCTAGCACTGTGTCCGTGCTCAACACAGGTCCTTCCACCATGCCTTCCCGGGGGCTAGCGAACCATGGGGGCTCACTCAAGGGAATGAGACAGGCTTCCCAGAACGCGCCAGATGCCACAGCCCAGGGTTCACGACCAGGAGTCACAGGACTTGAGTTTGCAAAATGTCATGGCACTACTCAATGTTCTCATTTTTGTAAAATCGGGGGTGGGGGGGGGACTACCCACCCGGTAGGATTAAACATATCACTAAAAACAGAAATGGGTTTACGGCCAGCATGAACAATTTTTTAATGTTTATTTATTTATTTTGAGAGAGAGAGAGAGACAGCACGAGGAGTGGAGGGGCAAAGAGAGAGAGAGGGCGAGAGAGAATCCCAAGCAGGCTCCACGCTGCCAGCGCAGGGCCCGACACAGGGCTCGAACCCACAGACTGTGAGATCATGACCTGAGCTGAACTCAAGAGTCAGACGCTTAACTGACCGAGCCACCCCGGTGCCCCTATCGCCAGCATTTCTATTCCCTGTCTCCGCCCAGCCATGGCTCTGGCCCAGTGCTCAGGGCTGTGCCATGAAGCTCTGGGCCACAGTCCGTTGGGACCTCAGCAACAGCTCAGCGGCAGGGGCCCAAGAGAGCAGCCCAGAGCCATTGGGGCTGTTTAAGGGTAAGAAGGAAGATGCGCATGTGCCTGGGGCCCCCTGGGGGCAGCACTGCCCACCCTTCTCTCTCCTTGCCCTTGGTCCTCAAGGGAAATCAGAAGGAGTGGCCGGGGGTGGCTGACAGGTTGACCAGGTGGATGGGGAGGGAGCAGGAAGGGGCTGACAGAAGAGGCCAATCTCATGGCTGGTAGGCCTGCAGGGCAACCACCTGACCTGGGCCCAGATCGGCAGCCTGGAGTCGGGTGGGGGAGCCGAGGGCCTCCTTAGACAAGAACCCCGGCTCTCAGTGAGGTCGAGCTGACACCAGAGGCTATTGCTGCATCGTTGACACCCCATTTTTAGGTAAAACTTGAGCTCGAAAAGAAACGGGCACGTGTCCACTCCAAATTAGTAACCGGACAAGAGCGAGGCTGGTCAGCAGCTCGCTGATAGACACTTGTGAGAGAGCAGGCTCTCCGAGTGGCAAGGAACCTTTTCCATTTTGTTGGCAAACACACGTTGGAAGACAGGAGATCACCCTCCTCGGTGCTTATTTTCTCTCTGTTTAATTGCTGTCGGATAATAAATTACGACCGAGAGTCCATTAATTAAGCTCACAATGTCCGTGGAACACCAGTTTCTTCTTCTGGGAGTTGCCCCGTTCCAGGAGCTTTGATTCAGTCTCTGTTTGCCCAAAGCACTTTACGGAGCGGTTTTAAAAGATGCCAAGGCACGTGACTGGTGGGGAACTCACTCCCAGCGCAGAGGGAGTGGTTTTGCAAGGAGGGGGAGGAAACCTTGATGAGCGACGGGGGGGGGGGGGGCGCCCGGCCAGCCTGCTAGCTGGAGAGAAGTACCCAGGGTGCCTTCTCAATTCAGAACATGTGGTAGAACAGAAAACAACATCAGACTTACTTAAAAAAATCAGCTGATGGAAAACAACCATGGTCCCCTCCTAGGTGTTCATCCCAGCGCTGGGGCGTGGGGGGGGGGGGCAATGGACAGCCTCCCTTGCTTTTTCATTCTATAATCCGCTAAATGGGAGGAGAATCCATTGGAAAAAGCCCTGTGTGCAGATGGAACCCAGGAAAGATGAATTCCGGAGCCGCACAGGGAAGCCCTCAGATCTCTGGGAGACATTTATTAGACCACCTTGATTCTTTTTCTCATGCCCAGAGGTTGGCTTCACAGGCCAGTTTTTGATTATGCAGATATCTAAACATGACAGGGTCTGTTATGCCACAGTTAGCAAGTACTTAGCTCAAATGTTACCTGTTCGGAACACTGGGTGGAGAAACCTGGGAGTTAAGTATTTTTCCAAACGCTACTCCCGGCATCTCCCGAATGACAGTCACATACAGCAGTGTGGCTCAGAAGCCGGCATCCCCAGGGCTTAGCGTCCAGGCTCCCACTGCCCTCCTGGTGCGATACCACCACGTCCCGATGTCCCCCTCCCTGCCAGCTCACCCAGCACCAGTTGGGCTCGATTGCCAGCTTGTCATATGGCCTGTCCCAAGATGCGGCCTCTTAAATGTCTGACTTGACCATCCCTTGCAGGCCACGGCTCCCCACCTCCACTGCCCGGGTCACCAAGGCTTCCAGGGTCCTTGTCACCTCCAGACCCTGCGAGGGAAGAGCTAGAGAGTCAGCGGGGGCCGATGGCCAGGATGCTTCCGTAGCATCCACCCCTCTCTGAACTCCTCCGAGAGTTCAATCTAAGCCCGATCTAAGCTGTCACCACCACCTGCCTGGCGCCCCTGGTGGTTCCCTAGTACCCCCAGAGTCGAGTCCCACACTGGTCAGGCCAGCATCATGGCATCATCTGGTAACCTGTTAGAAATGCAAAATCTCCCCTCCCACCCCAGGCCCCCTGACTCAGAAGCTCTGGGTGGGGGTGGGGGGCCAGAATTTCAGAACCCAGAAGGCTTTCACAGGCCTTCCAGGTGATTCTGCTGTACCATGAAGGCAAGGACCTGTGTCTTGGAGCATGCCTTCTCTGGCCTTGGGAGACCCACCTTTCCATGCCCTTCTGCATGATCTCCCAGCCAGCCCTCCCCTCTCGCAACTCTGAGCGCCAGCCATGCTGGGCCGCCTTCTGTGTTCCAGCCCCCGGGCTATCTTGTTCTTTCCACACTTCCTATGCTATAGAGTCTCCTGTCTCTTTGTCTCTTCCCTCAAGTGGAGCCCATCTGAGAGCAGGGACCAAAGCCTACCCACCGCCATATATACTCGTGACCAGCACCTGCGGTCAGTGAGAAAGATGCACTTGTTGAGCGAACGGATAAATGAACGGAGACACTCCCTGGATTCGTTAGTCCCTAATGCCTTTGCTCGGAGTGCCTCCCTGTGGAGAGCCTGGTCGCTCTCCTGCTCCCCACGCGTGCTTTTAGCCAAGTAAATCATCTTGACGTACATGGGTTGGGTTTGAATGTAGAGCACTTTAGTCAGGCTGGAGGGCGTGGGTTCTCGTCTGCTTTGCTCACAGGCACTCGCTCCTCTGTGCCTCAGTTTCCCCATGCTGCCTGTCTACCCCCCAGAAGCAAAGGGCTCAGGATTCGATCTGTCTCGCAGTACCCATTATCCACCTTCAGAGGACCTGTCACACACTGAAGGGATGCTGAGGGTCTGGACTATCAGAACTCCCTGCCATGGGGCAGCCCGCGTGGTTCAGTCGGGTAGATGTCTGGCTCTCAATTTCAGCTCAGGTTCTGATCTCACGGTTCATGGGATTGAGCTCCACGTTGGGCAGCTCAGAGCCTGCTTGGGATTCTCTCTCTCCCTCTCCCCTGCTCACGCTTGCTCCCTCTCCCTCAAAATAAGTAAGTACACTTAAAAAAAGGGAAAGAACTACCTGTCATGATGGTAGAGAGAACACAATTCCTCTCCTTCCAGGTATTGGCTTAACGGGAAGCCAAAGTGCCAGGAACAGAGGAAACCCATGAGCCGTAACGAATGCCTGCCTGAACGTG
Source organism: Herpailurus yagouaroundi (assembly GCF_014898765.1). Taxonomy (NCBI): domain Eukaryota; kingdom Metazoa; phylum Chordata; class Mammalia; order Carnivora; family Felidae; genus Herpailurus; species Herpailurus yagouaroundi. The sequence goes on along the minus strand of NW_024412447.1, from coordinate 14,365,635 downwards.
TGCGCGTGACTCCTGAATGTGAATTGGCAACTGAATGTCTTTGGGTTCACGGAACAAGAGACGGACCAAGGGAGCTGACGGCGCATTTTGTCCAGTGTCTTCCTATTACAGAGGAGCAAACTGAGATCCAGAGAGAGGGAATCACTGAGTCTGGCTCAGAATCACCTGTCTGGTGCTCCACGAGGACCGCATCATAAATGTTTTCCCCGTTTGTAGCCTGCCTTTTATTCCTATTAGTTGACATAAAAAAAATGTCTTAAACTTTTGTGAATGTCAAGTCTAATGACATTTTTGGGTACGTTTTCTCCCAAATCTCAGACAATTTCTGCCAAGCTCTTTATTCACACACATGCACACACATACATACGTAAACACACACGTATGCATACATGTGCGCACACACCTTGGGTTAGCACAAAGTTGCCAAGGGAAATTCATTGACTAGGCTCTATTTTCACAATGTTGGTCGAATGTGTTGCCCTTTTTGAGTTATTCGGTGTTCTCCTGAGAAACTGGAGAAGGCGTGTGTTCTCTGAAATGTTACTACTGGCACGTTTCTCTTCCCCAGTTAGCACTTAGCTCTTGTACTTACAGACCCGGTCACACTTACCACCCAGCTGGTCCTTCGGGATGAACATGTCAGGCATGTTCTCATGAGGAAGTCTGTTATTTCTTTGAAGTACGTGTAAGCGGGCATATTTAGTTATGATTAGAACGTATGCCCATGTGGCAGATACTTGCCTAATTGCACATGGCTCTGAAATGTATTCACATTCTCTATCCGGTATGCAGTGTGCCCATTGATCCTCTTAATATCTGTGCTGATGCAAACACTCATGAATCTTTTCCCAACTGCTACGCAGGAACAACCAGAGTGCAGCCGCCGGGCCGGCCGTTCTCCTTAAAATCTCAGAACACAGAACAGCTACAAAGTAGAGAACAACAGATGCCCCACAGATCCTCTGGAGGCTGGTGATTTTACTCCCCTCCTGGTCAGAGATGGGCTCCTACCTGGGGTCCCCAGCCATGGCATGGGTACAGTATTGCTGTGTGGTTCTCCAGTGGCCCCTGGTCCAAGCAGACGTCTTTAGCCTTGTTGTTTCGAAGCTGTAGGAATAGGCAAAACATCACCCATCAGAGCTCATCTGGTGGAAATTCCGCTGCCCAACCCTTGTTCCGCCATGACTTGGTTCGGACTTTTCTGTGAGGTGATCATTTTGGCAAGAAAGACAAAGTCCTTCAACGGACGGTGTGGGCATGAGCGCTCTGCCTGCGACACCCCTAGCCCCTGCTGACACACAACTCCCCCGTCCCCAGCACAGAAGAGAAGCCTAGGGAACATCTGGACATAGGAACACCAGTTACCCACTGGTTATCCAGAGTGGGCCTCGACACCAACACTGCTTTTAATAACCCCGGGAATCATGGGTCAGTTTCTGAAGTCACTGCTGGCATGGAGGCATTAAAACCAGTAATCCCCCAAAGCAAACAAAAACCCTGCCGCCAAGCAACAATTTATTTATATATTTCTGTACTTATCTACATATTCAAAGAATACTTACTGGATGCCTAGACGGTGGCAGGTACCATGCTAGGTGTTTGGAACGCATCTGTGGCAGAACGGACCAAAGTCCCCAAGACAAAAGCCCAGAACCTAGCTATGCACATCTCTCTGGGAACACGGAAGAATTTGTCTCGTTGGAACCTAGACTGGTGTCCATCCCACCCACCATGTTGCAATCTCAAACCGGTGGGAAAACGTTGTTGGTCTTACACTCGGTCTCCTCCATGGAAACCAAACTAACCAGAGACAAATCAAGAAGGGAGGCAAGGGGCACTTGGCTTCTGTGCTCCCAAACTGTGTTTAGGTTCAGGCAACTGAGCAGAGTTTCACTGCCTTTTTTTTGTTTGTTTTAAAGATTACAAAAATAACCCCATCCTACTGAGATATCTTGAAAACTGTAGAAGAAAGTAACAATCGCTCACCATCCTTTCCCAAATTCGGTTAATTTTTTTCCCTAATTCTGAGACAATTTCGTTTTGTTCAAGTTGGACCATAATGAGCAACTGTGTAAAGCTTGTTCACCCTTCAGGTTTTATTAAGAAAATAATCCTAGGGGCTCCTGGGTGGCGCAGTCGGTTAAGCGTCCGACTTCAGCCAGGTCACGATCTCGCGGTCCGTGAGTTCGAGCCCCGCGTCGGGCTCTGGGCTGATGGCTCGGAGCCTGGAGCCTGTTTCCGAT
>NW_024412447.1:14341863-14363292 GCF_014898765.1 Herpailurus yagouaroundi | reverse complement strand
AAAAAAAAAATTAAAAAAAAAAAAAAAAAAGAAAATAATCCTAGAATTGCGGTTACGGTAGCAGAAGGTAGGGCTGCCTTAATGTTCTCAAAACCTGCCGTCCAAATCCTTTCCGGGAGCTTCAAACTAATTTCTATTCCCATCCACAAGGTATGTAAAGACTTATTAGTCCTGAGTTTCATGCTTTAAAAATATTGTGTTGGTCAAAGTATACAAACATCCAAACTTAGATGCTGGGGAACCTAGTGCACAGCATGGTAATCATAGCCAATGATACTGTATCACATACTTGGAAAATCACCCAGCGATTAGATCATCTTAAATGTTCTCATCACCAAAAAAAGAGATGGTAATTAGGGGATGTAACAGAGGTGTTAGCTAACTCTATGGCAATAATCACTTTATAATATGTAAGTGTGTCAAATCAACATGTTGGACCCCTAAAGCTTATATAGCTTTATATGTCAATTATATCTCAATAAAGCTAGAGGGAAAAAAAAGAAAGCTGCTTGGAAGAAAAATTCTAAAGAAATTGGCGGGGGTATTGCTTTAAACCCAAGTTACCAAAAATGTATGCAGAGGGGTAGAAGTGATGAATCAGATATGTTGGACAAAAGGTCCCAAGCAAGAGATCTCTGCTGAGTCGCCTTGGAGCCCCGTGCTGTGTTTTAGTTCTTTTGTAGATGCTCTGAGGACACGCTCACTGTCGATGCTTTCAATGAGGCAAAGGATAAATTACGTGGAAAAAAAACCCAAGCAAACTTCTGAGTCAAAAAGTAATTCAGAAGAATTAAGATGTTGAAAGTGATAACATCTACCAAATGTATTTTGCTTACGTCTTTTTTTTTAATGTCTACACAAGAGCAGTATTATAAAAATGTGTCCAATGGAGTCTAATGAAGCTTTTAAGAGAAGTATAAAATAAAAATTACAGGTGATAGAGAATATTGTTTTGAGAGGTGAGGAAAGACATTCTTGTTTTTATGAATTGACAATTAATAGGAAATTGGAGAGTTTCAAGTTTAGCAATTGTTTCCCTTTTTAAGAATTATCTGCTTATTTCCCCATTGGGATCTCCGGTGGTTTTACTGTAGATTTAGAAGCGCTCCTAATATATTAAGGTATTGTTTTTATGGCATATTTGTTCCCTATAATGATTTCAGAATGCCAGGCTTTTCAATTTTGTCTCTAATGTTTATGCAAAGAAATCTATTATTCAGTAACTTAATAAATATTATGGAGGGCCTCATACGTGCCTGGGACTGTGCTAAGTTCAATGAATGCAAAAATAAACAACACAGTCCTTGCCCTGAAACAGTCCATGGTCTGGAGAGACAGACACAGGAAGAGCTCGTGCAAGACTGGATTTTTGCCAGGACGGCAATGAAAACACGTCCCCATTCCATCTGTATATTATTATATTGCTGTATATTATTATGCTGCACCTGTATGCTTTATGTATACCGTATGTGCATGGTCTTTCATATAAATAATGGTAAGAGAAAAACAAAGATGAATAAAATCAAGCAAGGGGCAGAGGCACTTCAGGCCACGAGGACAGTATGAGCCAACCACAGAATTGTGACCAAAGACCCGGTGAATGTTTTGGGGCTCACTGAGTTGCTTTTACATGTGGAAAAGCAGTATCTCATACATGGAAGAATCAAGTCATAAAGCGGGCACATGTCTTTCTTTAAAAATTATGTTCAGGCAGGGGCGCCTGGGTGGCTCAGTTGGTTGAGCGTCCGACTCGATTTTGGCTCAGGTCATGGTCTCATGGTTCAGTTGATGAGTTCAAGCCCCGCACGGAGCTCCCCGCTGACGGTGCGGAACCTGCTTGGAATTCTCTCTCTCTCTTGTTCTCTCTCTCTTCCCCTCCCCTGCTTGCGCTGTCTCTCTCAAAATACATTAAAAAATTTAAAAAATCACGTTAAAGCATTCCAGCTAATAGAGGTGAATAGACATTTAAAAAGCAAGGGAAGGTGGCTTACTCTGTAAGTGGGCCTGGGCGCCATCACTGTGGTCAGGATGAAAAACACTGGGGCTGGCACCTGCTCAGAGGTGTCCGTCTCCCTCTGTCACCATGCTGGGGTCTGGGCATGGCAAACAGGACTGCTAGCAGTAAGTGTTAAAATACAGTTGCCTGAATAATTGTACATCTTGTTACTGAAACGAATTTAACCGTAAAGCTATTCTGAGAGGTATAAAAAGGAAATAAAGGAAAAGAATGTTTGTGCCCCAAACCCCAGATAATATTAGCAAAGGCTGAGAAGTTGATGAACTTTCTCAGTCAAGGAGAAAGTGTGTTAACGTTCTTGTGTTACATGCCCCCTGACCCTTCATTTTGGAGACTCGGGGACGAATTAAAAACAAAACAAAACATTAGAGGTAGCGCAGTTGCTGGATCGTAGGGTTGTTCTCGTTTTAAATTTTAAGGAACTGCCACACTGTTTTCTGAAGCGGCTGCGCCAGTTTGCATTCCCACCGACAGTGCAAGAGGGTTCCTCTTTCTCCGCATCCTCAAACATCTGTTGTGTCTTGTGTTGTTGATTTTAGGCCATTCTGACAGGTGTGAGTTGCTATCTCATTGCATTTCCCTGATGATGAGTGAGGTCGAGCATCTTTGCACTACTAGGTACAAAGAATGCAAAAATGCTAATTTAAAGGGGGTACCTGCACTCCGATGTTTACGGCAGCACTATCTGCAACAGCCATATTATGGAAAGAGCCCAAATGTCCATCGAGTGATGAATGGATAAAGAAGGTGTGGTAAAAAACACACAATGGACTATTATTCAGCCATAAAAAAAGAATGAAATCTTGCCATTTGCAACAATGTGGATGGAGCTAGAGAGTATGAAGCTAAGTGAAATCAGTGTGAAAAAGACACACACCATGTGATTTCACTCACATGTGGAGTCTAAGAAACAAAACAACACAGGGAAAAAGAGTGAGAGGCAAACCAAGAAACAGACTCTTCACTATAGAGAACAAAGTGATGCTTACCAGAGGGGAGGGGGATGGGGGGTGGGGGAGGGATGGGGATTAAGAAGGGCACTTGTTGTGATGAGCAACAGGTTCAAAAACTAGAACCAGCCCACGATCCAGGAACTGCACTGCTTCTAACGTTTTTTGAAAAAAAAGAAAAAAATTCATCCCTGAGTCTCCAACATGAAGAGTCAAGTGGAGTGTAATATAACCGGGTCGAATCACTACACTGCACACCTGAAACTAACATTACACTGCCTGTGAACTAACGAGAATTTTTTAAAAATCTTTTATTTATTTTTGAGAGAGAGAGAGACAGAGACAGAGCATGAGCAGGGGAGGGGCAGAGAGAGGGAGACACAGAATCTGAAGCGGGCTCCAGGCTCCGAGCTGCCAGCACAGAGCCTGATGCGGGGCTCGAACTCACGAGCTGTGAGATCATCACCTGAGCTGAAGTCAGATGCTTAACCGACCAAGCCACCCAGGCGCCCCTGAACTAACGAGAAGTTAAGTAAAAACTTAACAGAATGTTACAGGTTACCATAACGCAATTAACAACGAGACACAGATAATTCACGTGACGAGGACGTTTTTTTAAAGCCAAGAAACAAGCCCGCTAAAAAATTGGGAAGGAGCAAGGAGCATTAAACCCAGAGATATTCACTGGCCTGGGGAAAGACTCTCAAACAGCATTGTACATGAAAACCGGAGGACATAAATTGCAAATATAGTACGATATTCACTCTGCCTTCTTCTTTTTCCCGTTGCTCGGGGGCCTGGTGTGGTGAAAAGAACCAGTAGGAGGGAGTATTAGAAATAGAGTTGTCTAAATAATGGTAGATTTTGTTACCAAACTGAATCTGATTAGTTTGACTTCTTTCATTTAATGTTATAATCCATATGAAATATATTTTAGCATATGTTGAGCTCAGCAAGCCGAGAAGGAGTGATAAAAGCAAATGCCCTAAAATGTTAACACTGATCATATCTGGGAATTGGGATTTGGAATCACTTTTGTTTCATCTTTATATTTCCTATAGAGCGTATGCACTGAATTTCTTACTTAAAAGAGAGAGAGAGATTTGCAAAAACAAAAGCCTCCCCTTTCCCCAAAACCAGTCTATGATTTCTACGTTGACTCCATGGCCACCCCACTGTTCAGCTCCAGAGACATCATTTACATCGTACTTCATGTGAATGACAGGCCCTGAAGCTGTTCAGTGCACAGCCTGTGGAACTGGGTCCTGGCCATCGTCTTTCATTTTCCCGTTTTTATTCCTTATTTTTTTAATACTGTTTTCCTCCTCATTATGGTATTATCATATAAATATTAGCAATAATTGGGAACATATGACAAAGTACCCTCACAAAAGCTGCCTGTCTCTCCACCCAGAGGTAACTAGAACCCGTGTCTCCATTTCCCCATGCTATTTTCCCACTTGCTTTCAATCTAAAATAGTAAGTAGCTAATCCAATTTTATAATCCTGACCTTTTCCTCTTAAGAATTAGACTATCAACATTTCTCTCAAGTCATTAAACTTTTGTACATACCTTTCGAAATGGCTGCAAATATTTCAAACGATTAATATGGTATATTTAACTAACCTTCAAGTGAGAGTCAAATTTTTTGATAAAAAAAAAAAGTCACGGAGATGAACAATTACTCTCAAATCTTTGTGCTCATTTCAAAGTATTTGCTTAGGATAAGGGTAGAGATGAGAGCGCGACTCTCATTAAGCCTTTTAATACATGTGGTTCAAACTGCTATTTAAAAAGCTTGTTTCAATTTACACCCTCACCAGAGGACCTGTGATTTTTCATATAACCAAGATCTTACTGGCAGGATGCCCACATGTATTCCAAAAATGAACCTTTGTTTATTTGGCAGAAGCACAAAGTTACCTCAATGCATTTTAATGTCTTCGATGATGAAATCAACGAAAAACGTCCATGTTTTTCAACCAATTGTGTTTTCTCTTATACTTTATTTTTCTTTGGGGGTGTTTTATTTTCTTATTTAAATTAATTATTATTTTTTTTTTTAATTTTTTTTTCCAACGTTTATTTATTTTTGGGACAGAGAGAGACAGAGCATGAACGGGGGAGGGGCAGAGAGAGAGGGAGACACAGAATCGGAAACAGGCTCCAGGCTCCGAGCCATCAGCCCAGAGCCCGACGCGGGGCTCGAACTCACGGACCGCGAGATCGTGACCTGGCTGAAGTCGGACGCTTAACCGACGGCGCCACCCAGGCGCCCCTTTAAATTAATTATTAAGATGTGATTCAGTTTGTGGAGCTCATTAGATATTATTTGCATTGTCCATTCATCTATACTATTCTTGTGGTTTGGCATATTGTTTCTCTATTCAGTTGATGTATAGATTATTTCAACATTTATAAGCTCGGATCCATTATCCTTTACTTTTGCATTTTCTTCCAAGGCTTTCATTCTTAGGAAGCTCTGGCCCTTTCAGAGACCAGCTGCACATGCATTTCCGTATGGTCCTATCATCATTTCTTTTCTTTCATTTAACGCTAAAGTTCATCTGAAATACACTTCAGGATATGGTGAGCTGCAAGGATCTCAACTGTTTTCTTCTCCAAAGAACTAGGCAATTCACCCAATGGTCTTACGAATAATCCGTTTACAGCCCGTTGTTTTTCAATGCCTCCTTTTATTTGACCTTACTGTGATAACCCTAAACCCCCAGACCACACTTTTGTTTTAAAGAAGAAAAGATAAGGCAATTTGCACCTGTTAATAGTCACTGCTGAGTGCCAGCTACTGGTCTAAAAACTCAACATATCCCGGCTCGTTTCACCTTCCCGATAGCCCTGTGCAGTGATTCAGTCTTCACGCGCCCCTAATCACTATATGGACTGTGCCTGCAAGGCACATGCTTCCCATTCCAGATTCTGGCTGCAGAGGGACACCTCGCCCACACCCTGACGGTTTAATCTGGCCCTTATTTACTTCCCATAAAAGGCATCGGGCATGAAGCGGGAAAATACACAGTTACAGAAAAAGGAAACACTGTAAGTCAAAGAGAGCCTTAGCTTCAGCCGCAAGCAGCTCTGGGAAGCAGCCCGAATACTGGAGCTAGTGGGGGGTGTCACCAGCGGGTCTGGTGCATCTGGCGCCCCGCGCCCTGGCCTCACTCTGTGCCTCATCCAAACACACAACGGAAGGAAGTAAAAAGGCTTATACACAGTACGTTCTCAGCAGTGGTGCTTACGATATTGAAAAAATAGAAATAACATAAATGTCTATATTATCGAGCCAAACACGGTACACAAAGGTGGCATCATGCACAGTCATTACTAAGGCTGCAGAAATGACACAGATATTCCTTGTATGTTATGATTTCAAATTATTACACACGTGGACACCATGGCTGCAGCAATACATAGATACAGATGTGTTTATAAAAATATACATATGTGTATATTTTTAGTAAAAAATGCACACACGGACACACACCCAAAGACCACACATCAAAATGTACGTATCACCTATGATGTCAGAATGCCTGTGTCCAAGGCCGGCTTCATGACTTACAGCCCGAGACCTTCGGTAATTATTTAATTCATCCAAGTCTCAGCTTCAGCTTCCTTGTCAACAACATGGACATAATACTCATAAAGGGAGGGTAATGAGTTCACAGGTGAAAAGCACTTAGAATAGTGCCTGGTGCATCAAAAGCTCTTGTACGTGTTCGCTGCCCCTTATTCGTATTTTCAAATTTTTCTGAAATGCATACTAATGGCCTTTGTAATAAGAGAAAAGTCTATCTATTTCAATGTTTAGAGAGTTGATGTTATCTCATCATAGAAGATCTAAGAGCGTCTGTCCTTTTGTTGGTGGCAAGGGGGTCTGGCCGCCAGCACTGAGCAGTGGACAGCTCCAGTCACTGCCTGTCTTTATCTCCAACTTCCTGCTCAACGTCCCTCTTACGGGTCCCGGGGGACCTCAAAGTCAAAATGTCCCAAACAGAACTGATCATGCACTCTACACCCCAGACAGAACAGGTTACCAGAGCCTCTGGTCCCCCCACTGTAACATTTATTACATGTGTCCCCCCACCAGCTGGTGAGAGCCTTGCTGCCAGGTCTGTACCTCCGAAAAACACTCAATGAATGAATGAATGAATGAATGAATGGATCTGTCCTCTATTTTCCCCCATCAGAGCAATCCCCAGCCTACTGCACAGCCATCCAAGCTGAGGGCATGTGTGGTCTTAATTACCTCCCCATATGCAATGGTGTTATTGTATCTTCTCATTTCTGGGTAAACGTGGTCCAGGTACCACTGGAAATTCTTACACTTTAAACTTTTCCTCAAGGCTCTTCTTTCGGAGACGTCACCAATGTCAATTCCTGGATTCTGAAAGTAGAGAGAAGCAAGGGGCATTAGTGACTGGGGAGCTCTGGCCGGAGAAGAAGGCGGGTGGCTTTTGAGGAAAGCCATCAGAGAGAAACCTTGCTTGGGAAGTAGGTTTAAGGAGACTCATTTGATCCCAGAGCCCCAGGCTAGACTACGGTCCCCTGAGTGCAGCACGCGGCCCCCCCAAAGGAGCCGTCCTTATCATCACCACCCAAAAGGGATCCTAGGACGCACTGATGTTGACAACCTATGTTCCCAGCGTGTTCCCTCCTTTCCTCAGTGACTCTCAGAGCCAGTTATGAGAGGAATTATTTGATTAAGACAGGAAAATAAATGCCTATAACCACCTCCTGTCTTTCTTCTCTATACACGTGTGATTCCCCCCTTTGCTGGCCCTTTGTGAAGTTCATCATACACCGAAGTGAAAACAATTTTCCATTGCAAAGCTTGTAATGATGTTCTAATGAGTAATTCACTCTGCTTTTACAGAAATGAACCTGTAATGGGTTCCTTACATGCTGACAAGGGAAAATAAACTAGCTGAAATAGGACTCCACAGGCTCCGCCGCAAGATGGCCGCGAACCAGGAGGGACAGGACGCTGTCTCCACAATGGCGGGCAGCCAGGCGGCAGCTCGGGGGCCAGGGGGAGCTCATATTATTTCGTTAAGATTTCTCCTTTCAACAGCCAAATGGTGGTGTTAAAGGAAAACCCCCCCTAAATGTGCATCGGAAGACGGCCAGCCGCCTTGAGCGCTTATGACCCTAAGTCACACTGCCACTGTAAATTCACAAACGGGAATAATAATACTGATTGCACTGATTTCACAGGGCTGTGGGGAGAGTCGAGGAAGGATGTGAGTTCACGGCCCTGCCCTGCCATGTGCTACACGTAGGACCTTACGCAACTCACACGTCACCTCCCAGAGTTTCAGTCTACTCACCTGTAAAATGGACGTCATAACATCAAGCTAGCATGGATTGAGCCCTTCACAGTTGCTATACTCTAAGCCTTGTTTTTATCTTCACAAGAGCGCCAGGAGATGAATGTCAACAATCCCTGCTTTATAGGCAAGGAAACTGAGGCAGAAAGTTCTTCTGTCATGAGGTCGTTACGGGGGCGCTAAATGAGCTACTGCTTAGGGAGTACGTTTAAGGGGACTCCTTTGATCATACTTCCTGAGTGCCAGGGACATAGCCAGGGCTCAGCAAGGGGTACCTATCTTTATATAAATAACCACATGTCAAATCACTTCTGGTTTAACAGCTACAAAGTGCTATTATGGCCAAAAGGGCTTCAATGCTTGGGAACATTACCTCAATAACTGTAACAACATGATACAAATTCTTCACTTTTACCCTCTTTATCTAGAAATCCTGCACACAGTCTGCGGCTCTGGGCTGCCGCCTCCTGAAACCTGAAATCTGCCGGTCCTCAGAGGGAACAATTCTAGGCGACTCTCTCAGGGCATGGCTGAGACACCTACAGGTACTCTGACTGAAGAGATAAACCCAACTTTGGGGGGTCACCCTGCTGTGCTGTGGATCTAAGTGCATTACATGCACCTAGATTGATGATTTTGGTACTCTGTACTTAAACTGAGTACTCTAGTACTTAGATGGGGGTACTTTAGTACTTATTACTTAAGCGAGTACTTTAGATTCAGTTCCCCCAGTCACCTTCAGAAGGATTTTTCTGGGCAAGGAGCCTCAGGGACGGAGGCAGTAAATGGATTTGTTCAAGACTGCATAGCTGGTAAGCGGCAGAGCAGGGATTCCAACCAAATCAAGGCACAGCCATCACACAATACTCCTGTCAGGCTTTGGCAACACGGGGGTTTTCTTAGGCTGTATTCTGGAAAGAATATGGAGGAGACTTGAAGAGCCATGTAAACTGGTAGGGGTGTATGTCATGGGGCAGGTGGAGCTCCGTGGTAGGGCACAAAGTGAGGGCAAATCATGGAGTCGTTGGTTAAGAAGCTTCCAGAACACCATGGACGTTCAGGAGCAGGGCATCCGGATGACTACAGTATGGCTGGGATTAATTCAATAAGACCCTTCAACACATCTTTGTAACTGGATTTCGAGAGTTCCATTGTGCCAGGCCCCACGTAAAGCAGGGTTTCCAACACCTGGAGATCTGTGAACCCCTTCAAAATGCTCTTACAATTTTGCAAGTGTAAGCATCTTTCTGAGGAGACACCATCAGGGACCTGTCTGACAGGATCACTGGTCCAGGGTGATGGGGAAGGGCTGCTGGGGCCCTACCTCCAGTGGCAGATTCCACGCTATGTACACGTGAGACTTGTAATCATCCATCCAGACCTCAGCAACCCGGAGAGCATTCCTCTTGGTGTAGAAACCGATGTTGCTGTTGTAGGGTTTCTTCTTCCGCTCAATGTGGGCCACCCGTGAGCAAGGCAGGACCTCCATGCTGCCCCCACAGAGCCATACCTGGAGGAGGGAGGACTTGATCAGCCTGACAGGGAAATCCCTAGAGGCCACTGCCCCTCCCCAAGGCCCAAAGGCAACGGTCAGGGGACGCAGCATGGGTGAGAAGTACATTTTAATGTATTTTGAGGTTGGTCTGTTACTGCAATGTAGACTAACCTAACTAAAACAGGTGTAAAAGAAGGCTTGGGAGACTTTTACAGATAAAATAGTTTAGGATATTAAAATAGAGCTCTGGGTAACTAAGGCCCAGAGCCTTAGTTAGGTGGCTCCTGGTGACACATGGATTTTCTTAAGCTCTTCGTAGTGCACAGTTGGCACCCATGAAGGTTTTCTTTCCCACCTGGCTGAAGTCGGGCCTTGCAGACCTAGAACAGAAAATTCAAACTGAAAAGCAAACCATATTTATTCATATCAGCACCAAGGGCACAACAGGCTACTTACGCATCGTTAATATGCTCTATGATGGAGTCCTAAGAGCACAGATGCCCAGCCTTCTCGAAGCATTTGCCCCAATGGTATCATGGGCGGGCATCCCTTGTTGCTGGAATTGGAACATGTGGGTGGAAGGCTGATATGGTAGTTGCCTTTGATGGATACAAAAGCCCAAGGAAGTGACACCTGCCATTCTCTGCATGGGCATGGCAGGCATCCAGGCCCAAAAGGCCCTGCTTGCATGGAAAAGCTGAACTGTCCAACTTCTCCCAGTCCCAGGCAGGCAAAACAAAGCACTCCTGATTGTCAGGAAGGACTACTTTGTGGAAATAAACGTACTGGTGGGGAGAGTGTGCTGGTGAGCTGACCCAGTCAGCACAGACAATGTATATGCTCACCCCAACCTGGGATACTTCAAGCCCCTCTACCTTGACTTCCCCAGACCCCCTTCTTGAGGATACTGGGACCCTCCTGCAGGTTTGTACACCATCCCTGGATCTTCATTGATTGAATTCGGTGGCAAGACCCATGCGTGTGTGGTCTTCTGTTTCTATTTCCCAACTCTGGCTGCACCATAGGGAAATGATACAGATGGAAAATTCTGCCCACAACCATGAATCCTCACCTTCAAGGAGGAGACTGTAAGCTAAGGGTTTGGTAGACAGTGAGTGGTCCAGAGGAGCTTGATTTGGGGACCTGACCATTAGGTTCCCCCTGCGTCGTCATGGCAGCTGCTGACAGTGGAAGGAAGCCATGTCAAGGAGGCAAATACGGCCAATGCCTGTAGGGAATGGGGGCAAGAGACCTTACCAGGTAAAACCAGGTAGCTGAATTTCTGGGGTGGGCAACAGGCAAAGATACAGAGTGGCACAGGTATGTGGCATTGCAGTTTCAAGATTCAGGGAATGAATGGAAAGACATCCCATATTCATGGATTGGAAGGCCCAATATTGTTAAGACGGCAACACTTTCCATATTGATTTAAAGACAACACAATCCTCATCCAAACCCCAGATGGCTTCTTTGCAGAAATTAGCAAACTAATCCTAAAATACATGTAGAAATACAAGAGACTCCAAAAAACCTTGGAAAGAGCAAAGCTGGAGGACTTCCACCTCTGATTTCAACTTACCACAAAGCTACTATAATCAAGACAGTGCGGTGGAGGAATAAGGATAGACGACAGGATAGAACGGAGAGTCTAGAAATAAACCCTCACCTCTACAACTGACTGACTTTCAACAAGGGTGCCAAGACAATCCAACGGGGGGAAATAGTCTTTTCAATAAGTTGTGCTGGGACAACATGCCAAAGAATGAATCTGGACCACCACATCACAACATATGCAAACTTGAAATGGATCCAAGACATAAATGTAAGAGCTAAAACTGTAGAACTCTTAGAAGTAAACATAAGGGCAAATTTTCATAACCTACGACTAGGCAAATATTCACCAACTGATAAAAGGATTAACAAAAGATGATATATCCATACAATGGAATATTATTGAGCGACAAAAACAAGTAAGTGCTACCCTGTGGATGAACCTTGAAAACATTATGCTAAGGGAAAGAGGCCAGTCATAAAGGACAGCGTACTCTATGATTGCATTTATGTGAAATGTTCAGTATAAGAAAATCCATACAGACAGAAAGAAAATTAAGGGTTGCCTAGGACTAGGGGTGGGGTTGGAGGAAGGTAGAGTGGGGATGGGGTTTCTTTTTACGGCGACAAAAAAAATGTGCTAATATCAATTGAGGTGATCACTGAACAACTCCTTGAATATACTAAAAACATTGAGTCGTGCACTTAATTTTTAAATATTTTCATGTTTGCTCATTTATTTTGGGAGAGAGAGAGAGCATGAGCAGAGAAAGGGCAGAGAGAGAGAGAGGGAGAGAGAGAATCCCAAGCAGGTTCCACGCTGTTAGTGCAGAGCCCAACGCGGGGTTGGATCTCACGAACTGTGAGATCATGACTTGAGCTGAAACCAAGAGCTGGGTGCTCAATCGAAGGAGCCACCCAGGCGCCTCGGAGTTGTGCACTTTAAAAGAGTGAATCATAATGGTATGTGAAGATCTCAACAAAGCGGTGACAAAAATAAACAGATAGATAGAGAAGTAATTCCCTAGAGATATGGGAAAAGAAGATTCAAGGAGTAGATTCCAGTTTGGGAAGCTAAGGAGAAATAATGCAATCCAAAGCAGAGTTGTGTGAAAACCAGTTCCGGAGTAGGGATAACGTGTTCAGGTGTATGAGGGGCCTCAGCAAAAGCCAGAAACCCCGTAACAAGAACAGAGGTTCCAGGCGGGAACAGAACCCACAGGCAGACCAACTTGGTGCCAGTCTTCTGTAAGCAGTCCAGACCAAGGTCAGGATAGACCAAGATCGGGATTGTTCCGATTGTTTCAGGTTGTCCCTAGGGAAAGTTGTTTCAGACGTCCCTTGCTAGGAGTGGGCTGACAGAGCAGAGGGTCCAGGTCAGACCCCAAGCCTCTTAAACAAGAGTGGGAGATGGTGTGCCAGCTGGGAGGCAGGCCGCACAGCACATCTGTCGTGTGTAGCAGGGACCGTGGCTTCCTCTTCTGGACTCTGCCATGTGGATGCCAGTTGGCATACTCATGGACACCAACTCAGAGCCACTTAGGTTTTCCTGTATGGTCTGGGGAGAGGCAAAGGGTTCTCGGACTGTTTAGCATCTTGATGTTACAGACAGCCCTCTCCTGGGCCCAGCAAACCTGGAGTGAATGACCAGTGTCAGCACTGGCCCGGATGCCTGTAACATCATCACAGACCTCTTCTGCCTGGAACACATTCCTGTTACCATCCTGTGCCAGCCTGGCCTTGGTCTACACCTCAGTCTGTCACCTCTAGTGACTCGGACTGGATTTAGGGTCGTAAGCACGAGCAACTCGCAACAGCAGATCTTGTATGAGACAAAATGACAGCACTGAAACACACAGGCTGCAAACTACTCTGGAGATACCGGGCAGAGGAGGTAATTTAAAGTTAGGGAAGAAATAAAGAGAGGAAGGAAGGAAGGAAGGAAAGGAGGGAGGAAGGGAGGAAGAGAGAAGAAGAAGAAGAAGAAAAAGAAGAAGAAAGACACACAAACACCCAGTAGGTGTGGGAGGCAAACTGAGCCCAGTCCTTTGGGCCTTGAGGAGCAGCCCTAGCCTCCTCTCTGCTTTATCCTTCCTCCATCCTCCACTTCCACAGACCCTCCACTCACAGAGGTGAGTGTCTTCGCTAGGCCTGCTCCAAAACATAGGACCAGCCAAATCCTTACAACCAGGCACCAACACCAAGTACCTCATGAAATCCTCACAGATGAGGAAACTGAGGGTCCAAGAGGTTGATTAAGTTGTTTACAATCCATAGTAAGTGGGGGACCCAGAACCACACCCTAACCCCGGGCCACACCAACAGGCCGGTCCTTACTCGGTGGGCACCTGCAGCTCTGACCCCACCAATCCAGGGGGAGCGGGCCTGCGGTCATGGATCCTCCAGAATTTCCTCAGCCACAGCTTGCACCTCACTCAAGATGTCTGGCCAGTGCCTCTGTGGGTGGGGTGAGTGAGGGGGACAGGGTGCGCATCCATGGCCTGAGGAAACTCAGTGGGCCCGAAGTGGCACCAACGATACCCTCAGGGTCAGGGGTGTCATCGTTGGGGGTGCCAAGGTCAGCCTCCGGCCGCACAAAGCCATCTCCAGTGTGATGCAAGGGGAACGGAAGGAGCCAGTGGGTCAAGTGATTCTCAAGTCTTGGGAGGCTCTTCTCCAAGTTGGCAGGAGTGGTCACAGCAGAGCTCATGAGCTGGCCCTAAGTGTTGACAGGGTGACGTGAAGTCTGTCCGTGGTCAAATGACTGAGTGTAGATGTAGTGTAGAGGTGAAGCCATTCACGAGGGTAGACTGAATACCTTAGAAACAAAGCGACAGGTTAACTAAGGCAGCTGCTGAGGGCTGATCCAGGGGACCGATACTCACGCAGTTTCCTACTCTACCTGAGAGCTATGAAAGCAAAAAGGTAGCTCCATAAACGGAGTGATCGATTCATCCTTCCGCCAGACATAAGCACTAGCTACACGCGTCCCAAGCACAGCTGCTCCCGAGGAAGTTATCTTTCCTTCCGTTACCATTTGTTGGCCCAAATAGCGAGGTTCTATGGAGACTGGGGGACATTATACCAAGGGAAATGAATAAGTAGGTGGGGATGAAAGACTGATTGGCACATCTGTGATGCCAGGGAGGAAGAAGAGAGGAAACGACCATCCTGGAATAGCACTCCAGGCCCGGAGGTCCTCCCCAGAGGAGGAGGTAGGCCCTCCAGATGGGCTGGAATGGGCCAGGAAGATAGCACAGTCCAAGCTCGGGGACAAGTCCTGGTGGGATAGAAGCCACAGCAAGGCTCTTGGTGACCCTCTGCCTGGGAAGTGGTGGCCATCAGGAGACGTGCTGACCCCAATAACACATATTAATTAATTCATAGTTATTCATGCAGAAAATTCCACTCAGAGCCTGCTTTCCAGCATGGGAATGTCATGGAGAGTGTCGAGGGACAAGTCCTTGCTCTCACGAAGTTGATGATCTTAAAAGGGAAACACATTAATTAAATAATCACAGGCAGATGTGCCTTCTCAGAAGCAGAGCCAATTCCAATGAAGGAAAGCAACACAGTGCTGGAAAAACCAGCATCCAACAAAGGGACAGGCCCTTAGGCTTAGAGAAAGCATCCCTGACGTGGGGCAGGTAAGGTGAAATCAGAAAGCCTAGACTGAGCTAACCTGGTTAAAGAGGTGGGCTAACTGGACAAGAGCCCAAGCCCGGGGGGCAGCCGGCACAGATGCAGCGGCCTCGTGGGGGGGAAAGTCTGGGTTCAAGATGGCTGCAACAATCTCTCCCACGCTCCTTTGCAACGTGGATTTTTTGCTCCTTCCATCAACGAGTTGGATCGACTTTCCCTCCTCTTGGATCTGGGCTCGTCTTCAGACCTGCAGTGGTGAGTAAAATGCGGTAGAAGCTTTTGCACTCTCTAAGGCCAGGCCTTGGGAGGGTTTGCAAGTCTTACTGTCCCCCTCTTGGGATTCTGAGTCCACCATGCTGTGAAGGAGCTGGGAATGAAAGACCATGGGGGCGAAGGGGATCCAGCCTGGGCTCACTCACGTGCCCGGAGCTTCAGCTGGACGGGGCTCCTCCGGTCAATCCACTGACTGACCACCCATGCGTGAACGAGCCCACCAATGCTATGAGGGGCACAGGAATCGGCCAGCAGACCCCAGCCTAGACTGCCAGACTCCAGAATCATGAGCAAATCAATTGTTCTTTTAAGTCACTAAACTGTGGGCTTACACAAACAACTCGCATGAATGGAATATTCAAGGAGTATTCAAGGAACTGAAAGAACAGCCATGCGGCTGCGTCGGGGCAAGGGTGGAAGAGAGAAGAGCATGAAATACAGCTGGGTGGGCAGGCAGGGTTTGCACCAGCCGGGCCTGCAGGCCACGTGAAGGAAACTGATCTTCGTTCTAAATGAGAAGCCACTGAAAGGTATGCGTTTGAAAACGTGAACTCTGGCTGAAGCGTGGGAAACAGACTAGCAGGAAGGCGAGGGGAGGCAGAGGAGGCAGGAGGGTCTTAACGTCACTGCTGGGAGAAATGCTGGTAGCTTTGGCTAGGGCAATGAAATAGAAGCAGACATGTTGACAGATTTGAGGCTTTTTAGCAGGCAAAATCTTGAGCAACGGGTTGGATATGGCGGAGACAAAGAAGGATCAAGAATGACTCCTAGGGTTTTTGCTTGTGTAGTTGGACGTAGGGTGGTGGCATCGTGCCCTGGGCCAGAAAGCCTGCCCAAGGCTCTGGAAGAAAAAAAGCATCACAAGAGTCTTAGGCGGGACACGTCCTTTCTGCTTAGGACACTTGATACCCTGGGGGAAGAGGACACTCTGGGAGACGGATGTCAAAGGGTGCCATTGATTTCTGAGTTCTCCACCATCACTCCACGGGGAGAGTCTTCGAGGGTGCGCTGGCTTAATTCCATCTTTTGGTGAATTTCATTCATTCAACTCATATTGTCTAACAAGTATTTTACTAACTCATTAGAGTCTTAAAGATGACGGAAAGGGGGCACCTGGGTGGCTCAGTCGGTTAGGCGGCCGACTTCGGCTCAGGTCACGATCTCGCACTCCGTGAGTTCGAGCCCCGCGTCGGGCTCTGTGCTGACAGCTCAGAGCCCAGAGCCTGTTTCAGATTCTGTGTCTCCCTATCTCTCTCTGACCCTCCCCCGTTCATGCTCTGTCTCTCTCTGTCTCAAAAATAAATAAACGTTAAAAAAAAAAATAAAAAAAAAAAAAAGATGATGGAAAGTATGTCATCAGACTAGGCAAAAGTTGGTATTTCCGGAATTATGCCTGGATCTCAGCCGGTCTGGTGGTCTCCCTGAATGCCCTCTGTACTTCCCAGAGTCTCCGTCTTCCCTTCAAGGGCAGGACGAGAAGCTGGCCTAGATTGCTGGTTCCCAAACCTGGCTGTGCCTCCGAATCCCCAAGGGATGCTTTAAAATAACAAACGCTTGGATCCCACCCGAGACCTATGAATCACATTCTCTGAGGAGAAGCTGAGGGACTACTGGGTGGTTTAAAAAATCCCCCATGTGATTGTGATGTGTCCAGGTTTGGGAACCACTGGCCTAAACTCATTTCATGTCTTTTTCTGAGACTGTGGTTTTATGACTGGAGGCAAAGAGAAGGTAGGATGTGCCTGGCCAGAGCTCAGACCACTGGGTGATGGCTCCAGGAATGCTGGGGATCTAAAGTTCCAGGTATTGCCCAGACCATGCTCTCCCTGATGCCTCCATCACCAAGGAGCTTGGACGGTAAGGGGGCAAAGTCAAGGAGCCTGAAGTCACCGCCTTGGTGGAGGTGAGCAGCCGTGGAGGCGGCCAGGAAACATGGCGGAAGCCAGGAGCTGAAGCCAATGTGGCTGATTCATTTATATCACCTACTGTAGGCAGTGGCCTCTAAACATTTTTGATATATGTTCTCCACTGGAAAAAGAACAGCTGAAGGCCAATATGTTGACTTTATCCATTTAAAAATATATGCCCGTGCTATCGTACTAATGTATTTTACACACGATACATTTAAGGACAGAGACATTTAAAAATTATACAGCCATGGAGGTGCTAATGTATTCCCCTTGGACCCCAGTGCATTATCTTGTGTGTCCGTCCAGCTTTGGAAACCACTACGAGAATTCAAGTATTCGAGGTCTGGGTCCCATTCCACCATTTTTAGAGGCCAGCTGTTGCTCAAAGCAGCAGAAAGTATTGTTCAGGAACGAGTAGGTTTGGAGCCAAAGTAATCTAGTGAGAATTTTCAACCGTGACACTAGAGTGTGAACAGCGAGTGAACACGAAAGCTACTTGTCCCGAGATGCCCCAGGTGCCATCTGGGGGCAGCTGTCTCTGGAAAAAGCCCTGGATGGTCTTACAGGGTCTGCACCTCCGTCTCCCCCACCCCCTAGTCAGTAAGGTTCAACAGGAAGCTGCCGGATCCAGAAAGAAATCCGGGTGTCATGCTCAGCACTCACCTCCCCAGACACTGGTCAGTCCGTCACCCAGTCCTGCAGACGAACGCCTCTTAACTGTGGCTCGATTGTAGCCACTTCCCCAAACACCCACCACGACCACCAGACCACCGGCTCCTCCGCCACCACTCCAAGCTGTCACCACCTGGACCGCGGCACCCACGTGCCCATGGCGCCATCCGTCTGGCCTCCACTCAGCAGCCAGTGTGCCGTGATCCGATCACGTCATTCCCCTGAACGCTTCGTGGGCTCCCACTGCTCTGAGAATGAAGTCCAGAATCCTAACATGGCTTTGGAGGACTCCCGTGCCCGCCTCACCCTCGTGTGCAGCTCCCCCACAGCGAGCCTTCTTTCTCTTCTTTCATGTGCCACAGTCCTTCCAGCCTTGGAGCCTTTGCTGAGCCCCTGCCCGGGACACGCTTTCCTTCTCTGCCTGGTTACCTCTTCCTCCAACTTCAGCCTTTAGCTCAACCGCTGCTTCCCCAGGGAAGCCCCCCCATAAAGGCAGAGCCCCCTACTGCAGACTCACGCAGTACTTGTACACACTTGTGCAAGTACAACTTCTCGCAGTTGTGATTTTGTGAGTGTGCCACGCGCACACACAGTGGGTGTGTGAGAGTATTACTCTCTCTTTTCCTTACTGGGCTGTCAGCTCGTTGAGGACCAGACCCGTGTCATCCTGTGTCCCCAGTGCCCAGCGCTGGGTCTGGCACATCAGTAAGCACCTGACAAACTCTTGTTCAATGGGTGAATGTGAACGTACTAATGAATGCAGTGGGGACGGAGGGCGAATTCGTAGGATGGGTCTAGACAGAGGGCATAAGACGGGGGGAGGGAGGGAGGAAATGAAGGGAAAAAATAGAAATGGTCTAGAGATACAACATGACAGGCACAGAAAGGACAATCAGATTGACCAAGGGCCTTTATTATAGGACTCAACACCAGGAAGATCTGAGTCTCCCCAACTTTTCGGCCCACAAACCCAAAACCACCCTCGTGCTTCTGGGACTGCGGTTCCTTGGCACCCTGGCTCATAATGCAAAGCTACCCTGCAGTAGTCACCACCAGCCGACCCAGTCCAGCCTGGACACCACCGGGAGGCATTCTCTAGCACAAGCTGAGAAATACTGAGCAGGTATCTGGTAAAGGAAGCCCATGGGCTCCATTTCTCCCAGAATTTGGGCACACTCACTCTACCCCACCTCACCCCCCGGTTTCCTCATCTACAAACGAGGGGGGGGGGCTACTTCCGAGCCTCTTTTGGCCCTGGTGTTAAGTCTGTGATTCCCTACACCATAGACCACAGGCCCAGGGTTCAGGGTCAGGGTCATCACCAGCGGAGGGCACCGGCTTCCTTACGCTGGCCACCCCAGCGTTGACCTTCTTGGGGAATAATCTTGAGACTACCAAGAATCCCCCAACTAATGAATTCAGGCATGTTATCTAGACCACCGGTTTATCTCTGAATCAGATCTCCAGGCTGCCTTGGGTGCACCTAGGGTGCACCCTCTATCACAGGCAGCCTCTAGGCGCGCCCCGAAGCTGGTTTTTTCTCCTTGTGAACTAGTCGACATCCCGACCGTGCCACTTACTGAACACATTTCTTGGATGGCACTTCCTTGTATTGGCATAGGGTGTGACACTGACTCTACCAGATCTCAGATCTCAACTAGTGCTGAGTGGGGGCACCTGGGGTGGCTCAGTCAGTTGAGCATCTGACTTTGCAGGGTTTGGTGTGGATATGGGCATATTTTCGTCTCCCTTGGGTATACACCGAGGAGTGGGATTGCAGAGTCGTATGGTAACACCACGTTTAATCTCTCCAGGGGCTGCTAATCTTTTCCAATGTGGCTGCACCATTTGACATTCCCACCAGCAGTGTAAATTCTCCACATTCTCCCCAACCCTTGCCATTGTCTATCTTTTTGATTACAGCCATTCTGGTGGGCGTGGAGTAGCCTCTTGTTGTGGTTGTGATATGCATTTCCCTGATGGCTAATGATGCTGAGCATCTTTTCACGGGCTTATGGGCCATCTGTGTCTCTTCTCTGGGGAAATGTCTATTCAGACCCTTCGCCCAATTTGTAACTGGGTTGTTTGTCTTTTCAGTATTAGTAGAGGCCGTGTGGAGGAAATGAAGTTGGCTTCCAGTGTCATTTCACTCCCTCTCCTTGCTTTCCATCATCCAAATGCTCTAGGGTTCAAGGCCTCTCAAATCAGTCCTTCCCTGTGTAGAGCTGCCATGGAGATGGCCATGAGGTGCAGGAAAAGAACTGTGCAGCAGAGGCTGGTGTTCTTTTTTTTTTTTTTAATGTTTACTGAGAGACAGAGTGTGAGTAGGCAAGGAGCAGACAGAGAGGGAGACGCAGAATCCGAAGCAGGCTCCAGGCTCGGAGCTGTGAGCACAGAGCCCGACGCGGGGCTCGAACCCATGAACCGCGAGATCATGACCTGAGCCGAAGTCGGACGCTTCACCGACTGAGCCACCCAGGCACCCCCAGAGGCCAATATTCTTGTTCTACCTCCTCCGAGGACTAGCTGTGTGATGTTAACCAAGTCCTTTTCCTCTTTCCTCCCAGGCTTAAGGCGTCCTCACCTATAAGATGGGAGTTGTACTACCTACCTGCCTGTACCACAGAGCTGTAATGAGGGCCTACTTGAGGTTATAGAGGTAAAAATGTAGGGACACCGTAGAGCCTTCCAGCCCTTCACAGGGAGATCAGTGATGTAACTTCTGGGCTTGGGCCCAGGTTTCAGACTGCATGCTTCCGTCCCTGGCCCCACTGGTTGTTAGCTGGCCTGGGGCAACTTGTCCCAATGTCCTCCCCTGTGTAGTGAAGGACAATCACAGTCCTTACCTCTCTGGATCGTGGTGGTGTTTAAATGAGATGTTAGCACATCTCATTGTCAAGTGCTTAGAGTAGCGCTTGGCTCCAAGAAAGTTCTCCATACACGTCATCTGGGCCATCATTATTACCATCACTCCAAGTCGAGATTTCTGATCCCCTATTCTCTCTCTGCTCCCAGCACCAACTAAGAAGAGAATAAGCCGGATTGAGTTCCTAGAAGGTTTCTTCTTGATTGAGCACTGGATACACTGGCAGAACAGGCATGCCGATGAGCTGTGCTGGTTTTTCCAGCCTAACGGTCTCCCCGAAACGTCCAAGTCTGTGTCTGAAGTGTGTGTGTGGGGGGTTCTGCCCTTCGGGGCCCTCCTCAGATAGGTGCCTCTTGGCGTCTCTATCCGTCTCTCCTTGTTCAGGCCCCAAGCACAGCCACTGTAGGAGACCAGAATATGCCACCCTGAAATATGCCTCTTTGTCATAAAGATAATTTTGAGCTGATTATTTTGAGAAACAGCAGACAGAGAAGCTCTGAAAACAGAGCAGAAGTTCCCCTTTGGTAAGGGAAAATTGTATTTATAAAAGATCTCCATTTACAAGGGTACCTTCTCCTCTGTACCAGGAAGAGAAGGATGCCTCCAAACCATAAGAGACCCATCCGTAGACAAAGCACTGACTTCACTCTGCATAATAAGACTTATCCTTGTTTACAGTACTATTCCCGGTCCTCTTCCCATAA